>NC_074677.1:651505-776505 GCF_029448725.1 Salvelinus fontinalis
GTTGAGACAGAAAGAGTCTCCATGACAACACCTCAGTCTACCGTTGAGACAGAAAGAGTCTCCATGACAACACCTCAGCCTACCGTTGAGACAGAAAGAGTCTCCATGACAACACCTCAGCCTACCGTTGAGACAGAAAGAGTCTCCATGACAACACCTCAGCCTACCGTTGAGACAGAAAGAGTCTCCATGACAACACCTCAGCCTACCGTTGAGACAGAAAGAGTCTCCATGACAACACCTCAGCCTACCGTTGAGACAGAAAGAGTCTCCATGACAACACCTTAGACTACCATTGAGACAGAAAGAGTCTCCATGACAACATCTCAGCCTACCGTTGAGACAGAGTCTCCATGACAACACCTCAGCCTACCGTTGAGACAGAAAGAGTCTCCATGACAACACCTCAGCCTACCGTTGAGACAGAAAGAGTCTCCATGACAACACCTCAGACTACCGTTGAGACAGAAAGAGTCTCCATGACAACACCTTAG
Organism: Salvelinus fontinalis; assembly: GCF_029448725.1. NCBI lineage: Eukaryota > Metazoa > Chordata > Actinopteri > Salmoniformes > Salmonidae > Salvelinus > Salvelinus fontinalis. Next base: position 652,000 of record NC_074677.1, read on the forward strand.
ACTACCATTGAGACAGAAATAGTCTCCATGACAACACCTCAGACTACCGTTGAGACAGAAAGAGTCTCCATGACAACACCTCAGCCTACCGTTGAGACAGAAAGAGTCTCCATGACAACACCTCAGCCTACCGTTGAGACAGAAAGAGTCTCCATGACAACACCTCAGCCTACCGTTGAGACAGAAAGAGTCTCCATGACAACACCTCAGTCTACCGTTGAGACAGAAAGAGTCTCCATGACAACACCTCAGCCTACCGTTGAGACAGAGTCTCCATGACAACACCTCAGCCTACCGTTGAGACAGAAAGAGTCTCCATGACAACACCTCAGCCTACCGTTGAGACAGAAAGAGTCTCCATGACAACACCTCAGACTACCGTTGAGACAGAAAGAGTCTCCATGACGACACGTCAGCCTACCGTTGAGACAGAAAGAGTCTCCATGACAACACTCCAGCCTACCGTTGAGACAGAAAGAGTCTCCATGACGACACTTCAGCCTACCGTTGAGACAGAAAGAGTCTCCATGACGACACTTCAGCCAAACGTTGAGACAGAAAGAGTCTCCATGACGACACTTCAGCCAAACGTTGAGACAGAAAGAGTCTCCATGACAACACCTCAGACTACCGTTGAGACAGAAAGAGTCTCCATGACAACACCTCAGCCTACCGTTGAGACAGAAAGAGTCTCCATGACAACACCTCAGTCTACCGTTGAGACAGAAAGAGTCTCCATGACAACACCTCAGTCTACCGTTGAGACAGAAAGAGTCTCCATGACAACACTCCAACCTACCGTTGAGACAGAAAGAGTCTCCATGACGACACTCCAGCCTACCGTTGAGACAGAAAGAGTCTCCATGACAACACTCCAGGACAGACGGGTTGCTTTGCATTCCACATCGTTTCGTCAAGTGTCCGTGTAGGAGAGGACGGCTTAAAAGAAGAGCACTTCAGACATGGCTCTCTGGTCAGACAAGGGTCCTACTCTGTGGTCTAGAACGTTCTCTGTTTAAACAAACCATGGCTCTCTGGTCAGACAAGGGTCCTACTCTGTGGTCTAGAACGTTCTCTGTTTAAACAAACCATGGCTCTCTGGTCAGACAAGGGTCCTACTCTGTGGTCTAGAACGTTCTCTGTTTAAACAAACCATGGCTCAGGAATGCACAAATATAGGCGCAGACACATGGCAACATGATAACATTTACACAAACGGATTTAGTACTGTAGATATGTGGTAGTGGTGGAGTAGGGGCCTGAGGGCACACAGTGTGTTGTGAAATCTGTGAATGTATTGTAACTTTAAAATTGTATAACTAACTTAATTTTGCTGGACCCCAGAAAGAGTAGCTGCTGCCTTGGCAGGAACCAATGGGGATCCTTCATAAACCCCAGGAAGAGTAGCTGCTGCCTTGACAGGAACTAATGGGGATCCATAATAAACCCCAGGAAGAGTAGCTGCTGCCTTGACAGGAACTAATGGGGATCCATAATAAACCCCAGGAAGAGTAGCTGCTGCCTTGACAGGAACTAATGAGGATCCATAATAAACACCAGGAAGAGTAGCTGCTGCCTTGGCAGGAACTAATGGGGATCCATAATAAACCCCAGGAAGAGTAGCTGCTGCCTTGGCAGGAACTAATGAGGATCCTTAAGGCATGGAAATAAGTCTAAATAAATTTGTTTGTTTCATTCTCAATGATTTTATTAACGGATGCGCTTTGTTATCGGGTTTTAAAGCATTCGTTTAGTCAAAGAAAATGATCTAAAACTCACCCTGCTCGGTCTTCGACACTATCTTCGACATCATGGATCGCAGCACGGGGAATGGCATGATGGCCAGCAGCATCGGAAGCCTCACTGAGGAAAAACAAACATGACAGATTTCCTCGTCGATTTCATTCCTGAATTGTTGCTTGTTAGTTGTATAACTACCGTTCCCTGAAGGAGGGAAACGAGGTACAACCAGCCTATGGGGATTTACAATGTCTGACACAGCCAATGAAAATCCGCGACTCGCTGGAAGCCCTGACCTTCCACAGGTGATAATCATAAGGCTCAGATGAATTCCTTAAATGTGATACCGCTCTTCACCGAGCCCAGGTACAGGTGTTGTACCTGGTTCCCCTCTTTCAGGGAACAGTAGTTATAGTCATAACGTTCCCTTTCGTTCAGTCAACGTCGGTACAGCGACGGGGAAATATAATCACGACCCCAAAGGATACTAAGACCCCCCCATGGCAGACCCCCCCCATGGCAGACCCCCCCATGGCAGACCCCCCCATGGCAGACCCCCCCATGGCAGACCCCCCCATCATCACCCTGTGGACTGGGAGACCCTCCCCTGACCCATCATCGCCCTGGGGATTATACTGGGAGACCCTCCCCTGTCCCATCATCACCCTGTGGACTATACTGGGAGACCCTCCCCTGTCTCATCATCACCCTGGGGACTATACTGGGAGACCCTCCCCTGTCCCATCATCACCCTGTGGACTATACTGGGAGACCCTCCCTGTCCCATCATCACCCTGTGGACTATACTGGGAGACCCTCCCCTGTCCAATCATCACCCTGGGGTCTATACTGGGAGACCCTCCCCTGTCTCATCATCACCCCGGGGACAATACTGGGAGACCCTCCCCTGTCTCATCATCACCCTGTGGACTGGGAGACCCTCCCCTGTCCATCATCACCCTGGGGACTATACTGGGAGACCCTCCCCTGCCCATCATCACCCTGGGGACTATACTGGGAGACCCTCCCCTGTCCATCATCACCCTGGGGACTATACTGGGAGACCCTCCCCTGTCCCATTATCACCCTGGGGATAATACTGGAAGACCCTCCCCTGTCCATCAGTATCCTGTGGACTATACTGGGAGACCCTCCCCTGTCCCATCATCACCCTGTGGCCTATACTGGGAGACCCTCCCCTGTCCCATCATCACCCTGTGGACTATACTGGGAGACCCTCCCCTGTCCCATCATCACCCTGGGGACTATACTGGGAGACCCTCCCCTGTCCCATCATCACCCTGGGGACTATACTGGGAGACCCTCCCCTGTCCCATCATCACCCTGGGGACTATACTGGGAGACCCTCCCCTGTCCATCATCATCCTGTGGACTATACTAGGAGACCCTCCCCTGTCCCATCATCACCCTGTGGGATATACTGGGAGACCCTCCCCTGTCCCATCATCACCCTGGGGACTATACTGGGAGACCCTCCCCTGTCCCATCATAACCCTGTGGGCTATACTGGGAGACCCTCCCCTGTCCCATCATCACCCTGGGAACTATACTGGGAGACCCTCCCCTGTCCCATTATCACCCTGTGGACTATACTGGGAGACCCTCCCCTGTCCCATCATCACCCTGTGGACTATACTGGGAGACCCTCCCCTGTCGATCATCACCCTGGGGACTGTACTGGGAGACCGTCCCCTGTCCCATCATCACCCTGGGGACTATACTGGGAGACCCTCCCCTGTCCCATCATCACCCTGTGGACTATACTGGGAGACCCTCCCCTGTCCCATCATCACCCTGGGGACTATACTGGGAGACCCTCCCCTGTCCATCAGTATCCTGTGGACTATACTGGGAAACCCTCCCCTGTCCCATCATCACCCTGTGGACTATACTGGGAGACCCTCCCCTGTCCCATCATCACCCTGGGGACTATACTGGGAGACCCTCCCCTGTCTCATCATCACCCTGGGGACTATACTGGGAGACCCTCCCCTGTCCCATCATCACCCTGTGGGCTATACTGGGAGACCCTCCCCTGTCCCATCATCACCCTGTGGGCTATACTGGGAGACCCTCCCCTGTCCCATCATCACCCTGGGGACTATACTGGGAGACCCTCCCCTGTCCCATCATCATCCTGTGGACTATACTGGGAGACCCTCCCCTGTCCCATCATCACCCTGTGGACTATACTGGGAGACCCTCCCCTGTCCCATCATCACCCTGTGGACAATACTGGGAGACCCTCCCCTGTCCCATCATCACCCTGGGGACTATACTGGGAGACCCTCCCCTGTCTCATCATCACCCTGTGGACTGGGAGACCCTCCCCTGTCCCATCATCACCCTGGGGACTATACTGGGAGACTAACCCCAGTACCATCATCACCCTGTGGACTATACTGGGAGACCCTCCCCTGTCCCATCATCACCCTGTGGACTGGGAGACCCTCCCCTGACCCATCATCGCCCTGGGGATTATACTGGGAGACCCTCCCCTGTCCATCATCACCCTGGGGACTATACTGGGAGACCCTCCCCTGTCCCATCATCACCCTGGGGACAAAACTGGGAGACCCTCCCCTGTCCATCAGTATCCTGTGGACTATACTGGGAGACCCTCCCCTGTCCCATCATCACCCCGTGGACTATACTGGGAGACCCTCCACTGTCCCATCATCACCCTGGGGACTATACTGGGAGACCCTCCCCTGTCTCATCATCACCCCGTGGACTATACTGGGAGACCCTCCCCTGTCCATCATCACCCTGGGGACTATACTGGGAGACCCTCCCCTGTCCCATCATCACCCTGTGGACTATACTGGGAGACCCTCCCCTGTCCCATCATCACCCTGTGGACTATACTGGGAGACCCTCCCCTGTCCCATCATCACCCTGGGGACTATACTGGGAGACCCTCCCCTGTCCCATCATCACCCTGGGGACTATACTGGGAGACCCTCCCCTGTCCCATCATCACCCTGTGGACTATACTGGGAGACACTCCCCTGTCCCATCATCACCCTGGGGACTATACTGGGAGACCCTCCCTGTCCCATCATCACCCTGTGGACTATACTGGGAGACCCTCCCCTGTACCATCATCACCCTGTGGACTGGGAGACCCTCCCCTGTCCCATCATCACCCTGTGGACTATACTGGGAGACCCTCCCCTGTCCCATCATCACCCTGGGGACTATACTGGGAGACCCTCCCCTGTCCATCAGTATCCTGTGGACTATACTGGGAGACCCTCCCCTGTCCCATCATCACCCCGTGGACTATACTGGGAGACCCTCCACTGTCCCATCATCACCCTGGGGACTATACTGGGAGACCCTCCCGTCTCATCATCACCCCGTGGACTATACTGGGAGACCCTCCCCTGTCCATCATCACCCTGGGGACTATACTGGGAGACCCTCCCCTGTCCCATCATCACCCTGTGGACTATACTGGGAGACACTCCCCTGTCCCATCATCACCCTGTGGACTATACTGGGAGACCCTCCCCTGTCCCATCATCACCCTGGGGACTATACTGGGAGACCCTCCCCTGTCCCATCATCACCCTGTGGACTATACTGGGAGACCCTCCCCTGTCCCATCATCACCCTGTGGACTATACTGGGAGACACTCCCCTGTCCCATCATCACCCTGGGGACTATACTGGGAGACCCTCCCTGTCCCATCATCACCCTGTGGACTATACTGGGAGACCCTCCCCTGTCCCATCATCACCCTGTGGACTGGGAGACCCTCCCCTGTCCCATCATCACCCTGTGGCCTATACTGGGAGACCCTCCCCTGTCCCATCATCACCCTGTGGACTATACTGGGAGACCCTCCCCTGTCCCATCATCACCCTGGGGACTATACTGGGAGACCCTCCCCTGTCCCATCATCACCCTGGGGCCTATACTGGGAGACCCTCCCCTGTCTCATCATCACCCTGGGGACTATACTGGGATACCCTCCCCTGTCCCATCATCACCCTGTGGGCTATACTGGGAGACCCTCCCCTGTCCCATCATCACCCTGTGGGCTATACTGGGAGACCCTCCCCTGTCCCATCATCACCCTGGGGACTATACTGGGAGACCCTCCCCTGTCCCATCATCATCCTGTGGACTATACTGGGAGACCCTCCCCTGTCCCATCATCACCCTGTGGACTATACTGGGAGACCCTCCCCTGTCCCATCATCACCCTGTGGACAATACTGGGAGACCCTCCCCTGTCCCATCATCACCCTGGGGACTATACTGGGAGACCCTCCCCTGTCTCATCATCACCCTGTGGACTGGGAGACCCTCCCCTGTCCCATCATCACCCTGGGGACTATACTGGGAGACTCTCCCCAGTACCATCATCACCCTGTGGACTATACTGGGAGACCCTCCCCTGTCCCATCATCACCCTGTGGACTGGGAGACCCTCCCCTGACCCATCATCGCCCTGGGGATTATACTGGGAGACCCTCCCCTGTCCATCATCACCCTGGGGACTATACTGGGAGACCCTCCCCTGTCCCATCATCACCCTGGGGACAAAACTGGGAGACCCTCCCCTGTCCATCATTATCCTGTGGCCTATACTGGGAGACCCTCCCCTGTCCCATCATCACCCCGTGGACTATACTGGGAGACCCTCCACTGTCCCATCATCACCCTGGGGACTATACTGGGAGACCCTCCACTGTCTCATCATCACCCCGTGGACTATACTGGGAGACCCTCCCCTGTCCATCATCACCCTGGGGACTATACTGGGAGACCCTCCCCTGTCCCATCATCACCCTGTGGACTATACTGGGAGACCCTCCCCTGTCCCATCATCACCCTGTGGACTATACTGGGAGACCCTCCCCTGTCCCATCATCACCCTGGGGACTATACTGGGAGACCCTCCCCTGTCCCATCATCACCCTGGGGACTATACTGGGAGACCCTCCCCTGTCCCATCATCACCCTGTGGACTATACTGGGAGACACTCCCCTGTCCCATCATCACCCTGGGGACTATACTGGGAGACCCTCCCTGTCCCATCATCACCCTGTGGACTATACTGGGAGACCCTCCCCTGTACCATCATCACCCTGTGGACTATACTGGGAGACCCTCCCCTGTCCCATCATCACCCTGGGGACTATACTGGGAGACCCTCCCCTGCCCATCATCACCCTGGGGACTATACTGGGAGACCCTCCCCTGTCCATCATCACCCTGGGGACTATACTGGGAGACCCTCCCCTGTCCCATCATCACCCTGGGGATAATACTGGAAGACCCTCCCCTGTCCATCAGTATCCTGTGGACTATACTGGGAGACCCTCCCCTGTCCCATCATCACCCTGTGGCCTATACTGGGAGACCCTCCCCTGTCCCATCATCACCCTGTGGACTATACTGGGAGACCCTCCCCTGTCCCATCATCACCCTGGGGACTATACTGGGAGACCCTCCCCTGTCCCATCATCACCCTGGGGACTATACTGGGAGACCCTCCCCTGTCCCATCATCACCCTGGGGACTATACTGGGAGACCCTCCCCTGTCCATCATCATCCTGTGGACTATACTGGGAGACCCTCCCCTGTCCCATCATCACCCTGTGGGATATACTGGGAGACCCTCCCCTGTCCCATCATCACCCTGGGGACTATACTGGGAGACCCTCCCCTGTCCCATCATAACCCTGTGGGCTATACTGGGAGACCCTCCCCTGTCCCATCATCACCCTGGGAACTATACTGGGAGACCCTCCCCTGTCCCATTATCACCCTGTGGACTATACTGGGAGACCCTCCCCTGTCCCATCATCACCCTGTGGACTATACTGGGAGACCCTCCCCTGTCGATCATCACCCTGGGGACTGTACTGGGAGACCGTTCCCTGTCCCATCATCACCCTGGGGACTATACTGGGAGACCCTCCCCTGTCCCATCATCACCCTGTGGACTATACTGGGAGACCCTCCCCTGTCCCATCATCACCCTGGGGACTATACTGGGAGACCCTCCCCTCTCCATCAGTATCCTGTGGACTATACTGGGAGACCCTCCCCTGTCCCATCATCACCCTGTGGACTATACTGGGAGACCCTCCCCTGTCCCATCATCACCCTGGGGACTATACTGGGAGACCCTCCCCTGTCTCATCATCACCCTGGGGACTATACTGGGAGACCCTCCCCTGTCCCATCATCACCCTGTGGGCTATACTGGGAGACCCTCCCCTGTCCCATCATCACCCTGTGGGCTATACTGGGAGACCCTCCCCTGTCCCATCATCACCCTGGGGACTATACTGGGAGACCCTCCCCTGTCCCATAATCATCCTGTGGACTATACTGGGAGACCCTCCCCTGTCCCATCATCACCCTGTGGACTATACTGGGAGACCCTCCCCTGTCCCATCATCACCCTGTGGACAATACTGGGAGACCCTCCCCTGTCCCATCATCACCCTGGGGACTATACTGGGAGACCCTCCCCTGTCTCATCATCACCCTGTGGACTGGGAGACCCTCCCCTGTCCCATCATCACCCTGGGGACTATACTGGGAGACTCTCCCCAGTACCATCATCACCCTGTGGACTATACTGGGAGACCCTCCCCTGTCCCATCATCACCCTGTGGACTGGGAGACCCTCCCCTGACCCATCATCGCCCTGGGGATTATACTGGGAGACCCTCCCCTGTCCATCATCACCCTGGGGACTATACTGGGAGACCCTCCCCTGTCCCATCATCACCCTGGGGACAAAACTGGGAGACCCTCCCCTGTCCATCATTATCCTGTGGCCTATACTGGGAGACCCTCCCCTGTCCCATCATCACCCTGTGGACTATACTGGGAGACCCTCCCCTGTCCCATCATCACCCTGTGGACTATACTGGGAGACCCTCCCCTGTCCCATCATCACCCTGGGGACTATACTGGGAGACCCTCCCCTGTCCCATCATCACCCTGGGGACTATACTGGGAGACCCTCCCCTGTCCCATCATCACCCTGTGGACTATACTGGGAGACACTCCCCTGTCCCATCATCACCCTGGGGACTATACTGGGAGACCCTCCCTGTCCCATCATCACCCTGTGGACTATACTGGGAGACCCTCCCCTGTACCATCATCACCCTGTGGACTGGGAGACCCTCCCCTGTCCCATCATCACCCTGTGGACTATACTGGGAGACCCTCCCCTGTCCCATCATCACCCTGGGGACTATACTGGGAGACCCTCCCCTGTCCATCAGTATCCTGTGGACTATACTGGGAGACCCTCCCCTGTCCCATCATCACCCCGTGGACTATACTGGGAGACCCTCCACTGTCCCATCATCACCCCGGGGACTATACTGGGAGACCCTCCCGTCTCATCATCACCCCGTGGACTATACTGGGAGACCCTCCCCTGTCCCATCATCACCCCGGGGACTATACTGGGAGACCCTCCCCTGTCCCATCATCACCCTGTGGACTATACTGGGAGACACTCCCCTGTCCCATCATCACCCTGTGGACTATACTGGGAGACCCTCCCCTGTCCCATCATCACCCAGGGGACTATACTGGGAGACCCTCCCCTGTCCCATCATCACCCTTTGGACTATACTGGGAGACCCTCCCCTGTCCCATCATCACCCTGTGGACTATACTGGGAGACACTCCCCTGTCCCATCATCACCCTGGGGACTATACTGGGAGACCCTCCCTGTCCCATCATCACCCTGTGGACTATACTGGGAGACCATCCCCTGTCCCATCATCACCCTGTGGACTGGGAGACCCTCCCCTTTCCCATCATCACCCTGTGGCCTATACTGGGAGACCCTCCCCTGTCCCATCATCACCCTGTGGACTATACTGGGAGACCCTCCCCTGTCCCATCATCACCCTGGGGACTATACTGGGAGACCCTCCCCTGTCCCATCATCACCCTGGGGACTATACTGGGAGACCCTCCCCTGTCCCATCATCACCCTGGGGACTATACTGGGAGACCCTCCCCTGTCCCATCATCCTGTGGACTATACTGGGAGACCCTCCCCTGTCCCATCATCACCCTGTGGGATATACTGGGAGACCCTCCCCTGTCCCATCATCACCCTGGGGACTATACTGGGAGACCCTCCCCTGTCCCATCATAACCCTGTGGGCTATACTGGGAGACCCTCCCCTGTCCCATCATCACCCTGGGGTCTATACTGGGAGACCCTCCCCTGTCCCATTATCACCCTGTGGACTATACTGGGAGACCCTCCCTTGTCCCATCATCACCCTGTGGACTATACTGGGAGACCCTCCCCTGTCCCATCATCACCCTGTGGGATATACTGGGAGACCCTCCCCTGTCCCATCATCACCCTGGGAACTATACTGGGAGACCCTCCCCTGTCCCATTATCACCCTGTGGACTATACTGGGAGACCCTCCCCTGTCCCATCATCACCCTGTGGACTATACTGGGAGACCCTCCCCTGTCCATCATCACCCTGGGGACTGTACTGGGAGACCGTCCCCTGTCCCATCATCACCCTGGGGACTATACTGGGAGACCCTCCCCTGTCCCATCATCACCCTGTGGACTATACTGGGAGACCCTCCCCTGTCCCATCATCACCCTGGGGACTATACTGGGAGACCCTCCCCTGTCCATCAGTATCCTGTGGACTATACTGGGAGACCCTCCCCTGTCCCATCATCACCCTGTGGACTATACTGGGAGACCCTCCCCTGTCCCATCATCACCCTGGGGACTATACTGGGAGACCCTCCCCTGTCTCATCATCACCCTGGGGACTATACTGGGAGACCCTCCCCTGTCCCTTCATCACCCTGTGGGCTATACTGGGAGACCCTCCCCTGTCCCATCATCACCCTGTGGGCTATACTGGGAGACCCTCCCCTGTCCCATCATCACCCTGGGGACTATACTGGGAGACCCTCCCCTGTCCCATCATCATCCTGTGGACTATACTGGGAGACCCTCCCCTGTCCCATCATCACCCTGTGGACTATACTGGGAGACCCTCCCCTGTCCCATCATCACCCTGTGGACAATACTGGGAGACCCTCCCCTGTCCCATCATCACCCTGGGGACTATACTGGGAGACCCTCCCCTGTCTCATCATCACCCTGTGGACTGGGAGACCCTCCCCTGTCCCATCATCACCCTGGGGACTATACTGGGAGACTAACCCCAGTACCATCATCACCCTGTGGACTATACTGGGAGACCCTCCCCTGTCCCATCATCACCCTGTGGACTGGGAGACCCTCCCCTGACCCATCATCGCCCTGGGGATTATACTGGGAGACCCTCCCCTGTCCATCATCACCCTGGGGACTATACTGGGAGACCCTCCCCTGTCCCATCATCACCCTGGGGACAAAACTGGGAGACCCTCCCCTGTCCATCAGTATCCTGTGGACTATAATGGGAGACCCTCCCCTGTCCCATCATCAGCCCGTGGACTATACTGGGAGACCCTCCACTGTCCCATCATCACCCTGGGGACTATACTGGGAGACCCTCCCCTGTCTCATCATCACCCCGTGGACTATACTGGGAGACCCTCCCCTGTCCATCATCACCCTGGGGACTATACTGGGAGACCCTCCCCTGTCCCATCATCACCCTGTGGACTATACTGGGAGACCCTCCCCTGTCCCATCATCACCCTGGGGACTATACTGGGAGACCCTCCCCTGTCCCATCATCACCCTGGGGACTATACTGGGAGACCCTCCCCTGTCCCATCATCACCCTGTGGACTATACTGGGAGACACTCCCCTGTCCCATCATCACCCTGGGGACTATACTGGGAGACCCTCCCTGTCCCATCATCACCCTGTGGACTATACTGGGAGACCCTCCCCTGTACCATCATCACCCTGTGGACTGGGAGACCCTCCCCTGTCCCATCATCACCCTGTGGACTATACTGGGAGACCCTCCCCTGTCCCATCATCACCCTGGGGACTATACTGGGAGACCCTCCCCTGTCCATCAGTATCCTGTGGACTATACTGGGAGACCCTCCCCTGTCCCATCATCACCCCGTGGACTATACTGGGAGACCCTCCACTGTCCCATCATCACCCTGGGGACTATACTGGGAGACCCTCCCCTGTCTCATCATCACCCCGTGGACTATACTGGGAGACCCTCCCCTGTCCATCATCACCCTGGGGACTATACTGGGAGACCCTCCCCTGTCCCATCATCACCCTGTGGACTATACTGGGAGACCCTCCCCTGTCCCATCATCACCCTGGGGACTATACTGGGAGACCCTCCCCTGTCCCATCATCACCCTGGGGACTATACTGGGAGACCCTCCCCTGTCCCATCATCACCCTGTGGACTATACTGGGAGACACTCCCCTGTCCCATCATCACCCTGGGGACTATACTGGGAGACCCTCCCTGTCCCATCATCACCCTGTGGACTATACTGGGAGACCCTCCCCTGTACCATCATCACCCTGTGGACTGGGAGACCCTCCCCTGTCCCATCATCACCCTGTGGACTATACTGGGAGACCCTCCCCTGTCCCATCATCACCCTGGGGACTATACTGGGAGACCCTCCCCTGTCCATCAGTATCCTGTGGACTATACTGGGAGACCCTCCCCTGTCCCATCATCACCCCGTGGACTATACTGGGAGACCCTCCACTGTCCCATCATCACCCTGGGGACTATACTGGGAGACCCTCCCGTCTCATCATCACCCCGTGGACTATACTGGGAGACCCTCCCCTGTCCATCATCACCCTGGGGACTATACTGGGAGACCCTCCCCTGTCCCATCATCACCCTGTGGGATATACTGGGAGACCCTCCCCTGTCCCATCATCACCCTGGGAACTATACTGGGAGACCCTCCCCTGTCCCATTATCACCCTGTGGACTATACTGGGAGACCCTCCCCTGTCCCATCATCACCCTGTGGACTATACTGGGAGACCCTCCCCTGTCCATCATCACCCTGGGGACTGTACTGGGAGACCGTCCCCTGTCCCATCATCACCCTGGGGACTATACTGGGAGACCCTCCCCTGTCCCATCATCACCCTGTGGACTATACTGGGAGACCCTCCCCTGTCCCATCATCACCCTGGGGACTATACTGGGAGACCCTCCCCTGTCCATCAGTATCCTGTGGACTATACTGGGAGACCCTCCCCTGTCCCATCATCACCCTGTGGACTATACTGGGAGACCCTCCCCTGTCCCATCATCACCCTGGGGACTATACTGGGAGACCCTCCCCTGTCTCATCATCACCCTGGGGACTATACTGGGAGACCCTCCCCTGTCCCTTCATCACCCTGTGGGCTATACTGGGAGACCCTCCCCTGTCCCATCATCACCCTGTGGGCTATACTGGGAGACCCTCCCCTGTCCCATCATCACCCTGGGGACTATACTGGGAGACCCTCCCCTGTCCCATCATCATCCTGTGGACTATACTGGGAGACCCTCCCCTGTCCCATCATCACCCTGTGGACTATACTGGGAGACCCTCCCCTGTCCCATCATCACCCTGTGGACAATACTGGGAGACCCTCCCCTGTCCCATCATCACCCTGGGGACTATACTGGGAGACCCTCCCCTGTCTCATCATCACCCTGTGGACTGGGAGACCCTCCCCTGTCCCATCATCACCCTGGGGACTATACTGGGAGACTAACCCCAGTACCATCATCACCCTGTGGACTATACTGGGAGACCCTCCCCTGTCCCATCATCACCCTGTGGACTGGGAGACCCTCCCCTGACCCATCATCGCCCTGGGGATTATACTGGGAGACCCTCCCCTGTCCATCATCACCCTGGGGACTATACTGGGAGACCCTCCCCTGTCCCATCATCACCCTGGGGACAAAACTGGGAGACCCTCCCCTGTCCATCAGTATCCTGTGGACTATAATGGGAGACCCTCCCCTGTCCCATCATCACCCCGTGGACTATACTGGGAGACCCTCCACTGTCCCATCATCACCCTGGGGACTATACTGGGAGACCCTCCCCTGTCTCATCATCACCCCGTGGACTATACTGGGAGACCCTCCCCTGTCCATCATCACCCTGGGGACTATACTGGGAGACCCTCCCCTGTCCCATCATCACCCTGTGGACTATACTGGGAGACCCTCCCCTGTCCCATCATCACCCTGGGGACTATACTGGGAGACCCTCCCCTGTCCCATCATCACCCTGGGGACTATACTGGGAGACCCTCCCCTGTCCCATCATCACCCTGTGGACTATACTGGGAGACACTCCCCTGTCCCATCATCACCCTGGGGACTATACTGGGAGACCCTCCCTGTCCCATCATCACCCTGTGGACTATACTGGGAGACCCTCCCCTGTACCATCATCACCCTGTGGACTGGGAGACCCTCCCCTGTCCCATCATCACCCTGTGGACTATACTGGGAGACCCTCCCCTGTCCCATCATCACCCTGGGGACTATACTGGGAGACCCTCCCCTGTCCATCAGTATCCTGTGGACTATACTGGGAGACCCTCCCCTGTCCCATCATCACCCCGTGGACTATACTGGGAGACCCTCCACTGTCCCATCATCACCCTGGGGACTATACTGGGAGACCCTCCCGTCTCATCATCACCCCGTGGACTATACTGGGAGACCCTCCCCTGTCCATCATCACCCTGGGGACTATACTGGGAGACCCTCCCCTGTCCCATCATCACCCTGTGGACTATACTGGGAGACACTCCCCTGTCCCATCATCACCCTGTGGACTATACTGGGAGACCCTCCCCTGTCCCATCATCACCCTGGGGACTATACTGGGAGACCCTCCCCTGTCCCATCATCACCCTGTGGACTATACTGGGAGACCCTCCCCTGTCCCATCATCACCCTGTGGACTATACTGGGAGACACTCCCCTGTCCCATCATCACCCTGGGGACTATACTGGGAGACCCTCCCTGTCCCATCATCACCCTGTGGACTATACTGGGAGACCCTCCCCTGTCCCATCATCACCCTGTGGACTGGGAGACCCTCCCCTGTCCCATCATCACCCTGTGGCCTATACTGGGAGACCCTCCCCTGTCCCATCATCACCCTGTGGACTATACTGGGAGACCCTCCCCTGTCCCATCATCACCCTGGGGACTATACTGGGAGACCCTTCCCTGTCCCATCATCACCCTGGGGACTATACTGGGAGACCCTCCCCTGTCTCATCATCACCCTGGGGACTATACTGGGAGACCCTCCCCTGTCCCATCATCACCCTGTGGGCTATACTGGGAGACCCTCCCCTGTCCCATCATCACCCTGTGGGCTATACTGGGAGACCCTCCCCTGTCCCATCATCACCCTGGGGACTATACTGGGAGACCCTCCCCTGTCCCATCATCATCCTGTGGACTATACTGGGAGACCCTCCCCTGTCCCATCATCACCCTGTGGACTATACTGGGAGACCCTCCCCTGTCCCATCATCACCCTGTGGACAATACTGGGAGACCCTCCCCTGTCCCATCATCACCCTGGAGACTATACTGGGAGACCCTCCCCTGTCTCATCATCACCCTGTGGACTGGGAGACCCTCCCCTGTCCCATCATCACCCTGGGGACTATACTGGGAGACTCTCCCCAGTACCATCATCACCCTGTGGACTATACTGGGAGACCCTCCCCTGTCCCATCATCACCCTGTGGACTGGGAGACCCTCCCCTGACCCATCATCGCCCTGGGGATTATAATGGGAGACCCTCCCCTGTCCATCATCACCCTGGGGACTATACTGGGAGACCCTCCCCTGTCCCATCATCACCCTGGGGACAAAAATGGGAGACCCTCCCCTGTCCATCATTATCCTGTGGCCTATACTGGGAGACCCTCCCCTGTCCCATCATCACCCCGTGGACTATACTGGGAGACCCTCCACTGTCCCATCATCACCCTGGGGACTATACTGGGAGACCCTCCCCTGTCCAATCATCACCCTGGGGTCTATACTGGGAGACCCTCCCCTGTCTCATCATCACCCCGGGGACAATACTGGGAGACCCTCCCCTGTCTCATCATCACCCTGTGGACTGGGAGACCCTCCCCTGTCCATCATCACCCTGGGGACTATACTGGGAGACCCTCCCCTGCCCATCATCACCCTGGGGACTATACTGGGAGACCCTCCCCTGTCCATCATCACCCTGGGGACTATACTGGGAGACCCTCCCCTGTCCCATCATCACCCTGGGGATAATACTGGAAGACCCTCCCCTGTCCATCAGTATCCTGTGGACTATACTGGGAGACCCTCCCCTGTCCCATCATCACCCTGTGGCCTATACTGGGAGACCCTCCCCTGTCCCATCATCACCCTGTGGACTATACTGGGAGACCCTCCCCTGTCCCATCATCACCCTGGGGACTATACTGGGAGACCCTCCCCTGTCCCATCATCACCCTGGGGACTATACTGGGAGACCCTCCCCTGTCCCATCATCACCCTGGGGACTATACTGGGAGACCCTCCCCTGTCCATCATCATCCTGTGGACTATACTGGGAGACCCTCCCCTGTCCCATCATCACCCTGTGGGATATACTGGGAGACCCTTCCCTGTCCCATCATCACCCTGGGGACTATACTGGGAGACCCTCCCCTGTCCCATCATAACCCTGTGGGCTATACTGGGAGACATCCGGTTTGGGGCGAGCGGTCGCATTTGCATTCGCTCTGCAGGTAGTATAACTATTATAACTTTTCATTACATTTCATTATAGTACAACGATTTAATTTGTCCAACCTTAGCAATTTCTTCTTAACTAGCTACATAGCCGTCTGTGTATCAAAGATAACTGCGTAATTATCGTATTTCGTCGTCTCGTTGTCCACTGCTATCTGCCCAGCAGCTAGCAAACGTCCACCGTATACCGAATAGTAGTATAACTTTTCATTACATTTCATTATAGTACAACGGTCTGATTTTCATTATCATTACAGTACAACGGTTTGATTTGTTTGATCTTAGCTAGCTACATAGCCGTCTTTTATCAAACATAATTGCGTCGTTATTGAGGTTCGCTAGCGAGCTATTTTCGTTCGAAATTAACGCAACGTAGCCAACACTGCTAGCTAGCCAGCTTGCCACCGAAGAGCATTGTAGAAACGATTACAATACAACGGAACGACTTGTTTTGTGTAGTGTTAGCTAGCTACATAGTTTTCTTTGCTAGCTTTGTATCTAAGATAATTGTGTAACTTTGAGTAATTATCGGTTAGCTAGCCAGCTAGTTTCGCCTGCCGCGCTGCCGTCCTCCTACCTAGCCAACACTGCTAGCTAACACTGCTAGCTAGCCAACTTCTACCGAATAGCAGCACTGTAGAAACTTACATTACAACGGAACGACTTGATTAGCGTAGTGTTAGCTAGTTGTCTTTGCTGTCCTTGTATCCATGATAATTGTGTAGTTTAGAGAAACTTAGAGAAACTGTCGAGGTCACCTAGCCAGCTTCACTTTCAACAACGCAGCTACTGCTAGCCAGGCTACTTCACCAGCCAGCAGTACTATATCATTTTAGTCAATAAGATTTTTAATTTTATTGATTTTTTGCTACGTAAGCTTAACTTTCTGAACATTCGAGACGTGTAGCCCACTTGTCATTCTAATCTCCTTTGCTTTAGCGTAGCCTCTTCTGTAGCCTGTCAAATATGTGTCTGTCTATCCCTGTTCTCTCCTCTCTGCACAGACCATACAAACGCCTCACACCGCGTGGCCGCGCCCACCCTAACCTGGTGGTCCCAGCCCGCACGACCCACGTGGAGTTCCAGGTCTCCGGTAGCCTCTGGAACTGCCGATCCGCGGCCAACAAGGCAGAGCTCATCTCAGCCTATGCGTCCCTCCAGTCCCTCGACTTCTTGGCACTGACGGAAACATGGCTCACCACAGATAACACTGCTACTCCTACTGCTCTCTCTTCGTCTGCCCACGTGTTCTCGCACACCCTGAGAGCTTCTGGTCAGCGGGGTGGTGGCACCGGGATCCTCATCTCTCCCAAGTGGTCATTCTCTCTTTCTCCCCTTACCCATCTGTCTATCGCCTCCTTTGAATTCCATGCTGTCACAGTTACCAGCCCTTTCAAGCTTAACATCCTTATCATTTATCGCCCTCCAGGTTCCCTTGGAGAGTTCATCAATGAGCTTGATGCCTTGATAAGCTCCTTTCCTGAGGACGGCTCACCTCTCACAGTTCTGGGTGACTTTAACCTCCCCATGTCTACCTTTGACTCATTCCTCTCCGCCTCCTTCTTTCCACTCCTCTCCTCTTTTGACCTCACCCTCTCACCTTCCCCCCCTACTCACAAGGCAGGCAATACGCTTG
Organism: Salvelinus fontinalis; assembly: GCF_029448725.1. Classification (NCBI taxonomy): domain Eukaryota; kingdom Metazoa; phylum Chordata; class Actinopteri; order Salmoniformes; family Salmonidae; genus Salvelinus; species Salvelinus fontinalis. Next base: position 670,165 of record NC_074677.1, read on the forward strand.
ACCTCATCTTTACTAGATGCTGTTCTTCCACTAACCTCATTGCAACTCCCCTCCAAGTCTCCGACCACTACCTTGTATCCTTTTCCCTCTCGCTCTCATCCAACACTTCCCACACTGCCCCTACTCGGATGGTATCGCGCCGTCCCAACCTTCGCTCTCTCTCCCCCGCTACTCTCTCCTCTTCCATCCTATCATCTCTTCCCTCTGCCCAAACCTTCTCCAACCTATCTCCTGATTCTGCCTCCTCAACCCTCCTCTCCTCCCTTTCTGCATCCTTTGACTCTCTATGTCCCCTATCCTCCAGGCCGGCTCGGTCCTCCCCTCCCGCTCCGTGGCTCGACGACTCATTGCGAGCTCACAGAACAGGGCTCCGGGCAGCCGAGCGGAAATGGAGGAAAACTCGCCTCCCTGCGGACCTGGCATCCTTTCACTCCCTCCTCTCTACATTTTCCTCTTCTGTCTCTGCTGCTAAAGCCACTTTCTACCACTCTAAATTCCAAGCATCTGCCTCTAACCCTAGGAAGCTCTTTGCCACCTTCTCCTCCCTCCTGAATCCTCCTCCCCCTCCCCCCCCCCTCCTCCCTCTCTGCAGACGACTTCGTCAACCATTTTGAAAAGAAGGTCGACGACATCCGATCCTCGTTTGCTAAGTCAAACGACACCGCTGGTTCTGCTCACACTGCCCTACCCTGTGCTTTGACCTCTTTCTCTCCTCTCTCTCCAGATGAAATCTCGCGTCTTGTGACGGCCGGCCGCCCAACAACCTGCCCGCTTGACCCTATCCCCTCCTCTCTTCTCCAGACCATTTCCGGAGACCTTCTCCCTTACCTCACCTCGCTCATCAACTCATCCCTGACCGCTGGCTACGTCCCTTCCGTCTTCAAGAGAGCGAGAGTTGCACCCCTTCTGAAAAAACCTACACTCGATCCCTCCGATGTCAACAACTACAGACCAGTATCCCTTCTTTCTTTTCTCTCCAAAACTCTTGAACGTGCCGTCCTTGGCCAGCTCTCCTGCTATCTCTCTCAGAATGACCTTCTTGATCCAAATCAGTCAGGTTTCAAGACTAGTCACTCAACTGAGACTGCTCTTCTCTGTATCACGGAGGCGCTCCGCACTGCTAAAGCTAACTCTCTTTCCTCTGCTCTCATCCTTCTAGACCTATCGGCTGCCTTCGATACTGTGAACCATCAGATCCTCCTCTCCACCCTCTCCGAGTTGGGCATCTCCGGCGCGGCCCACGCTTGGATTGCGTCCTACCTGACAGGTCGCTCCTACCAGGTGGCGTGGCGAGAATCTGTCTCCTCACCACGCGCTCTCACCACTGGTGTCCCCCAGGGCTCTGTTCTAGGCCCTCTCCTATTCTCGCTATACACCAAGTCACTTGGCTCTGTCATAACTTCACATGGTCTCTCCTATCATTGCTATGCAGACGACACACAACTAATCTTCTCCTTTCCCCCTTCTGATGACCAGGTGGCGAATCGCATCTCTGCATGTCTGGCAGACATATCAGTGTGGATGACGGATCACCACCTCAAGCTGAACCTCGGCAAGACGGAGCTGCTCTTCCTCCCGGGGAAGGACTGCCCGTTCCATGATCTCGCCATCACGGTTGACAACTCCATTGTGTCCTCCTCCCAGAGCGCTAAGAACCTTGGCGTGATCCTGGACAACACCCTGTCGTTCTCAACTAACATCAAGGCGGTGGCCCGTTCCTGTAGGTTCATGCTCTACAACATCCGCAGAGTACGACCCTGCCTCACACAGGAAGCGGCGCAGGTCCTAATCCAGGCACTTGTCATCTCCCGTCTGGATTACTGCAACTCGCTGTTGGCTGGGCTCCCTGCCTGTGCCATCAAACCCCTACAACTCATCCAGAACGCCGCAGCCCGTCTGGTGTTCAACCTTCCCAAGTTCTCTCACGTCACCCCGCTCCTCCGCTCTCTCCACTGGCTTCCAGTTGAAGCTCGCATCCGCTACAAGACCATGGTGCTTGCCTACGGAGCAGTGAGGGGAACGGCACCTCAGTACCTTCAGGCTCTGATCAGGCCCTACACCCAAACAAGGGCACTGCGTTCATCCACCTCTGGCCTGCTCGCCTCCCTACCACTGAGGAAGTACAGTTCCCGCTCAGCCCAGTCAAAACTGTTCGCTGCTCTGGCACCCCAATGGTGGAACAAACTCCCTCACGACGCCAGGACAGCGGAGTCAATCACCACCTTCCGGAGACACCTGAAACCCCACCTCTTCAAGGAATACCTAGGATAGGATAAAGCAATCCTTCTGCCCCCCCCCCCCCTTAAAAGATTTAGATGCACTATTGTAAAGTGGCTGTTCCACTGGATGTCATTAGGTGAATGCACCAATTTGTAAGTCGCTCTGGATAAGAGCGTCTGCTAAATGACTTAAATGTAAATGTATGTAATGAGACCCTCCCCTGTCCCATCATCACCCTGGGAACTATACTGGGAGACCCTCCCCTGTCCCATTATCACCCTGTGGACTATACTGGGAGACCCTCCCCTGTCCCATCATCACCCTGTGGACTATACTGGGAGACCCTCCCCTGTCCATCATCACCCTGGGGACTGTACTGGGAGACCGTCCCCTGTCCCATCATCACCCTGGGGACTATACTGGGAGACCCTCCCCTGTCCCATCATCACCCTGTGGACTATACTGGGAGACCCTCCCCTGTCCCATCATCACCCTGGGGACTATACTGGGAGACCCTCCCCTGTCCATCAGTATCCTGTGGACTATACTGGGAGACCCTCCCCTGTCCCATCATCACCCTGTGGACTATACTGGGAGACCCTCCCCTGTCCCATCATCACCCTGGGGACTATACTGGGAGACCCTCCCCTGTCTCATCATCACCCTGGGGACTATACTGGGAGACCCTCCCCTGTCCCATCATCACCCTGTGGGCTATACTGGGAGACCCTCCCCTGTCCCATCATCACCCTGTGGGCTATACTGGGAGACCCTCCCCTGTCCCATCATCACCCTGGGGACTATACTGGGAGACCCTCCCCTGTCCCATCATCATCCTGTGGACTATACTGGGAGACCCTCCCCTGTCCCATCATCACCCTGTGGACTATACTGGGAGACCCTCCCCTGTCCCATCATCACCCTGTGGACAATACTGGGAGACCCTCCCCTGTCCCATCATCACCCTGGGGACTATACTGGGAGACCCTCCCCTGTCTCATCATCACCCTGTGGACTGGGAGACCCTCCCCTGTCCCATCATCACCCTGGGGACTATACTGGGAGACTAACCCCAGTACCATCATCACCCTGTGGACTATACTGGGAGACCCTCCCCTGTCCCATCATCACCCTGTGGACTGGGAGACCCTCCCCTGACCCATCATCGCCCTGGGGATTATACTGGGAGACCCTCCCCTGTCCATCATCACCCTGGGGACTATACTGGGAGACCCTCCCCTGTCCCATCATCACCCTGGGGACAAAACTGGGAGACCCTCCCCTGTCCATCAGTATCCTGTGGACTATACTGGGAGACCCTCCCCTGTCCCATCATCACCCCGTGGACTATACTGGGAGACCCTCCACTGTCCCATCATCACCCTGGGGACTATACTGGGAGACCCTCCCCTGTCTCATCATCACCCCGTGGACTATACTGGGAGACCCTCCCCTGTCCATCATCACCCTGGGGACTATACTGGGAGACCCTCCCCTGTCCCATCATCACCCTGTGGACTATACTGGGAGACCCTCCCCTGTCCCATCATCACCCTGTGGACTATACTGGGAGACCCTCCCCTGTCCCATCATCACCCTGGGGACTATACTGGGAGACCCTCCCCTGTCCCATCATCACCCTGGGGACTATACTGGGAGACCCTCCCCTGTCCCATCATCACCCTGTGGACTATACTGGGAGACACTCCCCTGTCCCATCATCACCCTGGGGACTATACTGGGAGACCCTCCCTGTCCCATCATCACCCTGTGGACTATACTGGGAGACCCTCCCCTGTACCATCATCACCCTGTGGACTGGGAGACCCTCCCCTGTCCCATCATCACCCTGTGGACTATACTGGGAGACCCTCCCCTGTCCCATCATCACCCTGGGGACTATACTGGGAGACCCTCCCCTGTCCATCAGTATCCTGTGGACTATACTGGGAGACCCTCCCCTGTCCCATCATCACCCCGTGGACTATACTGGGAGACCATCCACTGTCCCATCATCACCCTGGGGACTATACTGGGAGACCCTCCCGTCTCATCATCACCCCGTGGACTATACTGGGAGACCCTCCCCTGTCCATCATCACCCTGGGGACTATACTGGGAGACCCTCCCCTGTCCCATCATCACCCTGTGGACTATACTGGGAGACACTCCCCTGTCCCATCATCACCCTGTGGACTATACTGGGAGTCCCTCCCCTGTCCCATCATCACCCTGGGGACTATACTGGGAGACCCTCCCCTGTCCCATCATCACCCTGTGGACTATACTGGGAGACCCTCCCCTGTCCCATCATCACCCTGTGGACTATACTGGGAGACACTCCCCTGTCCCATCATCACCCTGGGGACTATACTGGGAGACCCTCCCTGTCCCATCATCACCCTGTGGACTATACTGGGAGACCCTCCCCTGTCCCATCATCACCCTGTGGACTGGGAGACCCTCCCCTGTCCCATCATCACCCTGTGGCCTATACTGGGAGACCCTCCCCTGTCCCATCATCACCCTGTGGACTATACTGGGAGACCCTCCCCTGTCCCATCATCACCCTGGGGACTATACTGGGAGACCCTTCCCTGTCCCATCATCACCCTGGGGACTATACTGGGAGACCCTCCCCTGTCTCATCATCACCCTGGGGACTATACTGGGAGACCCTCCCCTGTCCCATCATCACCCTGTGGGCTATACTGGGAGACCCTCCCCTGTCCCATCATCACCCTGTGGGCTATACTGGGAGACCCTCCCCTGTCCCATCATCACCCTGGAGACTATACTGGGAGACCCTCCCCTGTCCCATCATCATCCTGTGGACTATACTGGGAGACCCTCCCCTGTCCCATCATCACCCTGTGGACTATACTGGGAGACCCTCCCCTGTCCCATCATCACCCTGTGGACAATACTGGGAGACCCTCCCCTGTCCCATCATCACCCTGGAGACTATACTGGGAGACCCTCCCCTGTCTCATCATCACCCTGTGGACTGGGAGACCCTCCCCTGTCCCATCATCACCCTGGGGACTATACTGGGAGACTCTCCCCAGTACCATCATCACCCTGTGGACTATACTGGGAGACCCTCCCCTGTCCCATCATCACCCTGTGGACTGGGAGACCCTCCCCTGACCCATCATCGCCCTGGGGATTATACTGGGAGACCCTCCCCTGTCCATCATCACCCTGGGGACTATACTGGGAGACCCTCCCCTGTCCCATCATCACCCTGGGGACAAAACTGGGAGACCCTCCCCTGTCCATCATTATCCTGTGGCCTATACTGGGAGACCCTCCACTGTCCCATCATCACCCCGTGGACTATACTGGGAGACCCTCCACTGTCCCATCATCACCCTGGGGACTATACTGGGAGACCCTCCACTGTCTCATCATCACCCCGTGGACTATACTGGGAGACCCTCCCCTGTCCATCATCACCCTGGGGACTATACTGGGAGACCCTCCCCTGTCCCATCATCACCCTGTGGACTATACTGGGAGACCCTCCCCTGTCCCATCATCACCCTGTGGACTATACTGGGAGACCCTCCCCTGTCCCATCATCACCCTGGGGACTATATTGGGAGACCCTCCCCTGTCCCATCATCACCCTGGGGACTATACTGGGAGACCCTCCCCTGTCCCATCATCACCCTGTGGACTATACTGGGAGACACTCCCCTGTCCCATCATCACCCTGGGGACTATACTGGGAGACCCTCCCTGTCCCATCATCACCCTGTGGACTATACTGGGAGACCCTCCCCTGTACCATCATCACCCTGTGGACTGGGAGACCCTCCCCTGTCCCATCATCACCCTGTGGACTATACTGGGAGACCCTCCCCTGTCCCATCATCACCCTGGGGACTATACTGGGAGACCCTCCCCTGTCCATCAGTATCCTGTGGACTATACTGGGAGACCCTCCCCTGTCCCATCATCACCCCGTGGACTATACTGGGAGACCTTCCACTGTCCCATCATCACCCCGGGGACTATACTGGGAGACCCTCCCGTCTCATCATCACCCCGTGGACTATACTGGGAGACCCTCCCCTGTCCATCATCACCCCGGGGACTATACTGGGAGACCCTCCCCTGTCCCATCATCACCCTGTGGACTATACTGGGAGACACTCCCCTGTCCCATCATCACCCTGTGGACTATACTGGGAGACCCTCCCCTGTCCCATCATCACCCTGGGGACTATACTGGGAGACCCTCCCCTGTCCCATCATCACCCTGTGGACTATACTGGGAGACCCTCCCCTGTCCCATCATCACCCTGTGGACTATACTGGGAGACACTCCCCTGTCCCATCATCACCCTGGGGACTATACTGGGAGACCCTCCCTGTCCCATCATCACCCTGTGGACTATACTGGGAGACCCTCCCCTGTCCCATCATCACCCTGTGGACTGGGAGACCCTCCCCTGTCCCATCATCACCCTGTGGCCTATACTGGGAGACCCTCCCCTGTCCCATCATCACCCTGTGGACTATACTGGGAGACCCTCCCCTGTCCCATCATCACCCTGTGGACTATACTGGGAGACCCTCCCCTGTCCCATCATCACCCTGGGGACTATACTGGGAGACCCTCCCCTGTCCCATCATCACCCTGGGGACTATACTGGGAGACCCTCCCCTGTCCCATCATCACCCTGTGGACTATACTGGGAGACACTCCCCTGTCCCATCATCACCCTGGGGACTATACTGGGAGACCCTCCCTGTCCCATCATCACCCTGTGGACTATACTGGGAGACCCTCCCCTGTACCATCATCACCCTGTGGACTGGGAGACCCTCCCCTGTCCCATCATCACCCTGTGGACTATACTGGGAGACCCTCCCCTGTCCCATCATCACCCTGGGGACTATACTGGGAGACCCTCCCCTGTCCATCAGTATCCTGTGGACTATACTGGGAGACCCTCCCCTGTCCCATCATCACCCCGTGGACTATACTGGGAGACCCTCCACTGTCCCATCATCACCCCGGGGACTATACTGGGAGACCCTCCCGTCTCATCATCACCCCGTGGACTATACTGGGAGACCCTCCCCTGTCCCATCATCACCCCGGGGACTATACTGGGAGACCCTCCCCTGTCCCATCATCACCCTGTGGACTATACTGGGAGACACTCCCCTGTCCCATCATCACCCTGTGGACTATACTGGGAGACCCTCCCCTGTCCCATCATCACCCTGGGGACTATACTGGGAGACCCTCCCCTGTCCCATCATCACCCTGTGGACTATACTGGGAGACCCTCCCCTGTCCCATCATCACCCTGTGGACTATACTGGGAGACACTCCCCTGTCCCATCATCACCCTGGGGACTATACTGGGAGACCCTCCCTGTCCCATCATCACCCTGTGGACTATACTGGGAGACCATCCCCTGTCCCATCATCACCCTGTGGACTGGGAGACCCTCCCCTTTCCCATCATCACCCTGTGGCCTATACTGGGAGACCCTCCCCTGTCCCATCATCACCCTGTGGACTATACTGGGAGACCCTCCCCTGTCCCATCATCACCCTGGGGACTATACTGGGAGACCCTCCCCTGTCCCATCATCACCCTGGGGACTATACTGGGAGACCCTCCCCTGTCCCATCATCACCCTGGGGACTATACTGGGAGACCCTCCCCTGTCCATCATCATCCTGTGGACTATACTGGGAGACCCTCCCCTGTCCCATCATCACCCTGTGGGATATACTGGGAGACCCTCCCCTGTCCCATCATCACCCTGGGGACTATACTGGGAGACCCTCCCCTGTCCCATCATAACCCTGTGGGCTATACTGGGAGACCCTCCCCTGTCCCATCATCACCCTGGGGTCTATACTGGGAGACCCTCCCCTGTCCCATTATCACCCTGTGGACTATACTGGGAGACCCTCCCTTGTCCCATCATCACCCTGTGGACTATACTGGGAGACCCTCCCCTGTCCATCATCACCCTGGGGACTGTACTGGGAAACCGTCCCCTGTCCCATCATCACCCTGGGGACTATACTGGGAGACCCTCCCCTGTCCCATCATCACCCTGTGGACTATACTGGGAGACCCTCCCCTGTCCCATCATCACCCTGGGGACTATACTGGGAGACCCTCCCCTGTCCATCAGTATCCTGTGGACTATACTGGGAGACCCTCCCCTGTCCCATCATCACCCTGTGGACTATACTGGGAGACCCTCCCCTGTCCCATCATCACCCTGGGGCCTATACTGAGAGACCCTCCCCTGTCTCATCATCACCCTGGGGACTATACTGGGAGACCCTCCCCTGTCTCATCATCACCCTGGGGACTATACTGGGAGACCCTCCCCTGTCCCATCATCACCCTGTGGGCTATACTGGGAGACCCTCCCCTGTCCCATCATCACCCTGTGGGCTATACTGGGAGACCCTCCCCTGTCCCATCATCACCCTGGGGACTATACTGGGAGACCCTTCCCTATCATATCATCATCATCCTGTGGACTATACTGGGAGACCCTCCCCTGTCCCATCATCCTGTGGACTATACTGGGAGACCCTCCCCTGTCCCATCATCACCCTGGGGACTATACTGGGAGACCCTCCCCTGTCCCATCATCACCCTGGTGACTATACTGGGAGACCCTCCCCTGTCCATCATCACCCTGGGGTCTATACTGGGAGACCCTCCCCTGTCCATCATCATCCTGGGGACAATACTGGGAGACCCTCCCCTGTCCCATCATCACCCTGGGGACTATACTGGGAGACCCTCCCCTGTCCCATCATCACCCTGTGGACTATACTGGGAGACCCTCCCCTGTCCCATCATCACCCTGGGGACTATACTGGGAGACCCTCCCCTGTCTCATCATCACCCTGTGGACTATACTGGGAGACCCTCCCCTGTCCATCATCACCCTGGGGACTATACTGGGAGACCCTCCCCTGTCCCATCAGTATCCTGGGGACTATACTGGGAGACCCTCCCCTGTCCCATCATCACCCTGTGGACTATACTGGGAGACCCTCCCCTGTCCCATCATCACCCTGTGGACTATACTGGGAGACCCTCCCCTGTCCCATCATCACCCTGTGGACTATACTGGGAGACCCTCCCCTGTCCCATCATCACCCTGTGGACTATACTGGGAGACCCTCCCTGTCCCATCATCACCCTGTGGTCTATACTGGGAGACCCTCCCCTGTCCCATCATCACCCTGTGGACTATACTGGGAGACCCTCCCCTGTCCCATCATCACCCTGTGGTCTATACTGGGAGACCCTCCCCTGTCCCATCATCACCCTGGGGACTATACTGGGAGACCCTCCCCTGTCCCATCATCACCCTGGGGACTATACTGGGAGACCCTCCTCTGTCCATCATCATCCTGTGGACTATACTGGGAGACCCTCCCCTGTCCCATCATCACCCTGTGGGATATACTGGGAGACCCTCCCCTGTCCCATCATCACCCTGGGGACTATACTGGGAGACCCTCCCCTGTCCCATCATAACCCTGTGGGCTATACTGGGAGACCCTCCCCTGTCCCATCATCACCCTGGGGTCTATACTGGGAGACCCTCCCCTGTCCCATTATCACCCTGTGGACTATACTGGGAGACCCTCCCTTGTCCCATCATCACCCTGTGGACTATACTGGGAGACCCTCCCCTGTCCATCATCACCCTGGGGACTGTACTGGGAGACCGTCCCCTGTCCCATCATCACCCTGGGGACTATACTGGGAGACCCTCCCCTGTCCCATCATCACCCTGTGGACTATACTGGGAGACCCTCCCCTGTCCCATCATCACCCTGGGGACTATACTGGGAGACCCTCCCCTGTCCATCAGTATCCTGTGGACTATACTGGGAGACCCTCCCCTGTCCCATCATCACCCTGTGGACTATACTGGGAGACCCTCCCCTGTCCCATCATCACCCTGGGGCCTATACTGAGAGACCCTCCCCTGTCTCATCATCACCCTGGGGACTATACTGGGAGACCCTCCCCTGTCTCATCATCACCCTGGGGACTATACTGGGAGACCCTCCCCTGTCCCATCATCACCCTGTGGGCTATACTGGGAGACCCTCCCCTGTCCCATCATCACCCTGTGGGCTATACTGGGAGACCCTCCCCTGTCCCATCATCACCCTGGGGACTATACTGGGAGACCCTTCCCTATCATATCATCATCATCCTGTGGACTATACTGGGAGACCCTCCCCTGTCCCATCATCCTGTGGACTATACTGGGAGACCCTCCCCTGTCCCATCATCACCCTGGGGACTATACTGGGAGACCCTCCCCTGTCCCATCATCACCCTGGTGACTATACTGGGAGACCCTCCCCTGTCCATCATCACCCTGGGGTCTATACTGGGAGACCCTCCCCTGTCCATCATCATCCTGGGGACAATACTGGGAGACCCTCCCCTGTCCCATCATCACCCTGGGGACTATACTGGGAGACCCTCCCCTGTCCCATCATCACCCTGTGGACTATACTGGGAGACCCTCCCCTGTCCCATCATCACCCTGGGGACTATACTGGGAGACCCTCCCCTGTCTCATCATCACCCTGTGGACTATACTGGGAGACCCTCCCCTGTCCATCATCACCCTGGGGACTATACTGGGAGACCCTCCCCTGTCCCATCAGTATCCTGGGGACTATACTGGGAGACCCTCCCCTGTCCCATCATCACCCTGTGGACTATACTGGGAGACCCTCCCCTGTCCCATCATCACCCTGTGGACTATACTGGGAGACCCTCCCCTGTCCCATCATCACCCTGTGGACTATACTGGGAGACCCTCCCCTGTCCCATCATCACCCTGTGGACTATACTGGGAGACCCTCCCCTGTCCCATCATCACCCTGTGGTCTATACTGGGAGACCCTCCCCTGTCCCATCATCACCCTGTGGACTATACTGGGAGACCCTCCCCTGTCCCATCATCACCCTGTGGTCTATACTGGGAGACCCTCCCCTGTCCCATCATCACCCTGTGGACTATACTGGGAGACCCTCCCCTGTCCAATCATCACCCTGGGGTCTATACTGGGAGACCCTCCCCTGTCTCATCATCACCCCGGGGACTATACTGGGAGACCCTTCCCTGTCCCATCATCACCCTGTGGACTATACTGGGAGACCCTCCCCTGTCCAATCATCACCCTGGGGTCTATACTGGGAGACCCTCCCCTGTCCCATCATCACCCTGGGGACTATACTGGGAGACCCTCCCTGTCCCATCATCACCCTGTGGACTATACTGGGAGACCCTCCCCTGTCCCATTATCACCCTGTGGACTATACTGGGAGAACCTCCCCTGTCCCATCATCACCCTGTGGACTGTACTGGGAGACCCACCCCTGTCCCATCATCACCCTTTGGACTATACTGGGAGACCCTCCCCTGTCCCATCATCACCCTGTGGACTATACTGGGAGACCCTCCCCTGTCCCATCATCACCCTGTGGACTATACTGGGAGACCCTCCCCTGTCCCATCATCACCCTGTGGTCTATACTGGGAGACCCTCCCCTGTCCCATCATCACCCTGTGGACTATACTGGGAGACCCTCCCCTGTCCCATCATCACCCTGGGGACTATACTGGGAGACCCTCCCCTGTCCCATCATCACCCTGGGGACTATACAGGGAGACCCTCCCCTGTCCCATCATCACCCTGTGGACTATACTGGGAGACCCTCCCCTGTCTCATCATCACCCCGGGGACTATATTGGGAGACCCTTCCCTGTCCCATCATCACCCTGTGGACTATACTGGGAGACCCTCCCCTGTCCAATCATCACCCTGGGGTCTATACTGGGAGACCCTCCCCTGTCCCATCATCACCCTGGGGACTATACTGGGAGACCCTCCCCTGTCCCATCATCACCCTGTGGACTATACTGGGAGACCCTCCCCTGTCCCATTATCACCCTGTGGACTATACTGGGAGAACCTCCCCTGTCCCATCATTACCCTGTGGACTGTACTGGGAGACCCTCCCCTGTCCCATCATCACCCTGGGGACTATACTGGGAGACCCTCCCCTGTCCCATCATCACCCTGTGGACTATACTGGGAGACCCTCCCCTGTCCCATCATCACCCCGTGGACTATACTGGGAGACCCTCCCCTGTCCCATCATCACCCTGTGGTCTATACTGGGAGACCCTCCCCTGTCCCATCATCACCCTGTGGACTATACTGGGAGACCCTCCCCTGTCCCATCATCACCCTGGGGACTATACTGGGAGACCCTCCCCTGTCCCATCATCACCCTGGGGACTATACTGGGAGACCCTCCCCTGTCCCATCATCACCCTGTGGACTATACTGGGAGACCCTCCCCTGTCCCATCATCACCCTGTGGTCTATACTGGGAGACCCTCCCCTGTCCCATCATCACCCTGTGGACTATACTGGGAGACCCTCCCCTTTCCCATCATCACCCTGTGGACTATACTGGGAGACCCTCCCCTGTCCCATCATCACCCTGGGGACTATACTGGGAGACCCTCCCCTGTCCCATCAGTATCCTGTGTGTTATACTAGCAGCAGTGTCATCCAACCAATAAAACCTCACACCAGTGTCAACCTTTTAAAACAACGCCCAAGACTCTGCCAGACCCCTGGCTGGTTCACCGCTAGGTAACCCTTACACCCTGCTGCTATATGGCAGGGAGATGGCCTCCACAATCCAATGGGAGAGACACTGCTTAGCCATGACTTACAGGAAGGGTGTACAAGGCAACGTGTTGAGGACTCCAACAAGTTTAGCCGAACCCAAAGCAGGGAGGTTCTGTAGGAGAGGATCTTCAGATCCACTGACTCCAGAGGCTCAAAGGTGGCCCACATACAGTGCCTCCAAAACCAGCACCAAGACCCACGTGGGCGCAACAGGTTCTAGAAACCGGCCTGAGGAGAGGTGCACCTTTCAGGAACCATACCCTCCCCCTCCGGAGCGCCCCGGTGAGGCTGCATAAATTCTCCCATAACATGCTGAGATCGCAGCCAGGTACACTTTTAACGTGGAGAATGTGCGTCCCTGTTCAACAAACTCCAGTAGAAACAAATGGAGCCCTTCATCTTGGAACATATACGGCCGCCTCAGGGAGGGACTGAGGGAGCCCTGCAAACCGGAGGGACTGAGGGAGCCCTGCAGACCGGAGGGACTGAGGGAGCCCTGCAGACCGGAGGGACTGAGGGAGGCCCGGAGACCGGAGCGACTGAGGGAGCCCCGCAGACCGGAGGGACTGAGGGAGCCCTGCAGACCGGAGGGACTGAGGGAGCCCTCCAGACCGGAGGGACTGAGGGAGCCCTGCAGACCGGAGGGACTGAGGGAGCCCCGGAGACCGGAGCGACTGAGGGAGGCCAGGAGACCGGAGGGACTGAGGGAGCCCTGCAGACCGGAGCGACTGAGGGAGGCCCGAAGACCGGAGGGACTGAGGGAGCACTGCAGACCGGAGGGACTGAGGGAGCCCTGGAGACCGGAGGGACTGAGGGAGCCCTGCAAACCGGAGGGACTGAGGGAGCCCTGCAGACCGGAGCGACTGAGGGAGCCCTGCAGACCGGAGGGACTGAGGAAGCCCTGCAGACCGGAGGGACTGAGGGAGCCCTGCAGACCGGAGGGACTGAGGGAGCCCTGCAGACCGGAGGGACTGAGGGAGCCCCGGAGACCGGAGCGACTGAGGGAGGCCCGGAGACCGGAGGGACTGAGGGAGCCCCGCAGACCGGAGGGACTGAGGGAGCCCTGCAGACCGGAGGGACTGAGGGAGCCCTGCAGACCAAAGGGACTGAGGGAGCCCTTCAGACCGGAGGGACTGAGGGAGCCCTTCAGACCGGAGGGACTGAGGGAGCCCTTCAGACCGGAGGGACTGAGGGAGCCCTGCCGACCGGAGGGACTGAGTGAGCCCTGCAGACCGGAGCGACTGAGGGAGCCCTGCAGACCGGAGCGACTGAGGGAGCCCTGCAGACCGGAGCGACTGAGGGAGCCCTGCAGACCGGAGCGACTGAGGGAGCCCTGCAGACCGGAGGGACTGAGGGAGCCCTGCAGACCGGAGGGACTGAGGGAGCCCTGCAGACCGGAGGGACTGAGGGAGCCCTGCAAACCGGAGGGACTGAGGGAGCCCTGCAGACCGGAAGGCCTGAGGGAGCCCTGCAGACCGGAGCGACTGAGGGAGCCCTGCAGACCGGAGGGACTGAGGGAGCCCTGCAGACCGGAGGGACTGAGGGAGCCCTGCAAACCGGAGGGACTGAGGGAGCCCTGCAGACCGGAAGGCCTGAGGGAGCCCTGCAGACCGGAGGGACTGAGGGAGCCCTGCAAACCGGAGGGACTGAGGGAGGCCCGGAGACCGGAGGGACTGAGGGAGCCCTGCAGACTTAATGGTAGCAATAACATTCAGAGGTAAACTTCTAGCCATCAGATTGTCCCTGTCATTGGCCAGGCCCATAGGAACCAAATATCTGCCCTCGCGTGCCAAACCTTCCCGTGCGCCTGGGTCAACGGGTCCCTGCACAGCGGGGTCAACGGGTCCCTGTACAGCGGGGTCAACGGTTCCCTGCACAGCGGGGTCAACGGGTCCCTGCACAGCGGGGTCAACGGGTCCCTGTACAGCGGGGTCAACGGGTCCCTGCACAGCGGGGTCAACGGGTCCCTGCACAGCGGGGTCAACGGGTCCCTGCACAGCGGGGTCAACGGGTCCCTGTACAGCGGGGTCAAGGGGTCCCTGTACAGCGGGGTCAACAGGTCCCTGCACAGCGGGGTCAACGGGTCCCTGCACAGCGGGGTCAACGGGGTCAA
Organism: Salvelinus fontinalis; assembly: GCF_029448725.1. Taxonomy (NCBI): domain Eukaryota; kingdom Metazoa; phylum Chordata; class Actinopteri; order Salmoniformes; family Salmonidae; genus Salvelinus; species Salvelinus fontinalis. Next base: position 685,245 of record NC_074677.1, read on the forward strand.
CGGGTCCCTGCACAGCGGGGTCAACGGGTCCCTGTACAGCGGGGTCAGCGTGGTCAACGAGTCCCTGCACAGCGGGGTCAACAGGTCCCTGCACAGCGGGGTCAACGGGTCCCTGTACAGCGGGGTCAACGGGTCCCTGTACAGCGGGGTCAACGGGTCCCTGTACAGCGGGGTCAACGGGTCCCTGTACAGCGGGGTCAACGGGTCCCTGCACAGCGGGGTCAACGGGTCCCTGTACAGCGGGGTCAACGGGTCCCTGTACAGCGGGGTCAACGGGTCCCTGTACAGCGGGGTCAACGGGTCCCTGCACAGCGGGGTCAACGGGTCCCTGCACAGCGGGGTCAACGGGTCCCTGTACAGCGGGGTCAACGGGTCCCTGTACAGCGGGGTCAACGGGTCCCTGCACAGCGGGGTCAACGGGTCCCTGCCAATGGGAGAAGCCACGCGTCCCTGCCTAAAAGGCAAATGATCCCAACGAATCAACGCTGCTGTGTCCCTGGGAAGCCACAAGAATCAGCGGTAATCCCTCCCGGTGCGCCTGCCAACGTGGGCTGAACCAGAACCGCCGGCGGAAATATGTATAGGAGGGTCCGATGGCACTGGCGCGCCAGAGGGTCAGTTCCCGGCCAAGAGCATTGCTAGCACCCAGCTCTGGAACAGCCGCATCAATTATAGTCCCATAGGAACGACCCCTATCATAGAAGACATCATCCCCAGTAGGTCACATCAATTATAGTCCCAGGGGAACGACCCCTATCATAGAAGACATCATCCCCAGTAGGTCACATCAATTATAGTCCCAGGGGAACGACCCCTATCATAGAAGACATCATCCCCAGTAGGTCACATTAATTATAGTCCCAGGGGAACGAACCCAGGGGAACGAACCCTACCTATCATGTGAATACCCTCCTTATTCCTGGCCATGTGACCATGTGAATAACCTCCTTATTCCTGGCCATGTGACCATGTGAATAACCTCCTTATTCCTGATCATGTGAATACCCTCCTTATTCCTGGCCATGTGACCATGTGAATAACCTCCTTATTCCTGATCATGTGAATACCCTCCTTATTTCTGACCATGTGAATAACCTCCTTATTCCTGACCATGTGAATACCCTCCTTATTCCTGACCATGTGAATACCCTCCTTGTTCCTGACCATGTGAATACCCTCCTTATTCCTGACCATGTGAATACCCTCCTTATTCCTGACCATGTGAATACCCTCCTTATTCCTGACCATGTGAATACCCTCCTTATTCCTGACCATGTGAATAACCTCCTTATTCCTGACCATGTGAATACCCTCCTTATTCCTGACCATGTGAATACCCTCCGTATTACTGACCATGTGAATATCCTCCTTATTCCTGACCATGTGAATACCCTCCTTATTCCTGACCATGTGAATATCCTCCTTATTCCTGACCATGTGAATACCCTCCTTATTCCTGACCATGTGAATATCCTCCTTATTCCTGACCATGTTACCATGTGAATACCCTCCTTATTCCTGGCCATGTGAATACCCTCCTTATTCCTGACCATGTGACCATGTGAATACCCTCCTTATTCCTGACCATGTTACCATGTGAATACCCTCCTTATTCCTGACAATGTGACCATGTGAATATCCTCCTTATTCCTGACCATGTTACCATGTGAATACCCTCCTTATTCCTGACCATGTGAATACCCTCCTTATTCCTGGCCATGTGACCATGTGAATAACCTCCTTATTCCTGATCATGTGAATACCCTCCTTATTTCTGACCATGTGAATAACCTCCTTATTCCTGACCATGTGAATACCCTCCTTATTCCTGACCATGTGAATACCCTCCTTATTCCTGACCATGTGAATACCCTCCTTATTCCTGACCATGTGAATACCCTCCTTATTCCTGACCATGTGAATACCCTCCTTATTCCTGACCATGTGAATACCCTCCTTATTCCTGACCATGTGAATACCCTCCTTATTCCTGACCATGTGAATAACCTCCTTATTCCTGACCATGTGAATACCCTCCTTATTCCTGACCATGTGAATACCCTCCGTATTACTGACCATGTGAATATCCTCCTTATTCCTGACCATGTGAATACCCTCCTTATTCCTGACCATGTGAATATCCTCCTTATTCCTGACCATGTGAATACCCTCCTTATTCCTGACCATGTGAATATCCTCCTTATTCCTGACCATGTTACCATGTGAATACCCTCCTTATTCCTGGCCATGTGAATACCCTCCTTATTCCTGACCATGTGACCATGTGAATACCCTCCTTATTCCTGACCATGTTACCATGTGAATACCCTCCTTATTCCTGACAATGTGACCATGTGAATATCCTCCTTATTCCTGACCATGTTACCATGTGAATACCCTCCTTATTCCTGACCATGTGAATACCCTCCTTATTCCTGACCATGTGAATACCCTCCTTATTCCTGACCATGTGAATACCCTCCTTATTCCTGATCATGTGAATACCCTCCTTATTCCTGACCATGTGAATACCCTCCTTATTCTTGACCATGTGACCATGTGAATACCCTCCTTATTCCTGATCATGTTACCATGTGAATACCCTCCTTATTCCTTACCCAGGAACATCATGAGCGTGGTCTTGGCGAAGGTCACCAGGGTCATACCCACCACGACACTCAGGATCCCTATGAGAATGATGACGAGGTCGGGCACGCCACAGCGAGAGAACACCGTCACTCCCACGAAGCTGGTCAGGTACACCGTCATGGACAGCGCAGAGCCGTAGCCAATGAGGATCTCGTTCCAGCACAGAGGCTGGTTGAGCTCGTACAGCGTGATCATGGAGAGCCCGCCCATGTTGGCGAAGGAGAAGGAGCCGAAGAGGAGCAGGAGAAGGATCAGGAGGATGTTGCGCCTCCTGCTGGCCCCTGCAAACAGCTGGTAGACCCCGGAGGCCAGCTGATGCATGGCGGTGCGACGCAGGGAGCCGTCCAGGGGGCCGTCCAGGGGTCGTTGGAGCGTCTCCTCCAGGATGAAGACGGCGTAGAGCAGGTTGAAACACAGGAACAGAGCAGAGGTGAAGAAGGGCCAGTTGAAGCCTGCTGCTCGGAGGAAGTATCCCGTAGAGAGAGAGGCCACTCCAGACAGCAGGCCGATCACCATGTCCACCCCGGCCATACGCAGGGTCTTCTGCTGTCCGTCCTCACACAGGTCAGCGATGTACGAGAAACAACCACCCAGGAACGTCCCCGAGCCCCCGAACAGGGCGCTGACGAACGACGAGACGATGAGGAGGTAGAGGTTAAGTTCATAGAAGGAGACTGCCAGGAAGAACAGCACGTAGAACAGAGAGCCAATCAGAGGCAGGATGATGGTGATCTTGCGTCCGCGCTGGTCGCTGTAGGCGACGAGGATGAGGGTGACGGCCAGAGAGGGGATCATGGAGAAGAGCTCGGTGTAGAGGGAGAAGAGAGACGCCGCCTTCTGGACCTCCTGGTGTAAACATAAAACAACAAGGTAAACAAACACGTAAACAACAACGGCAAGAGAGGTGTCATGGAGTAGAGGGTGGAGTTATTAACATTACCTCTGCTGAAAACACAATCAGTTAAACACCCGGGGTAATGGAGTTATTAACATTACCTCTGCTGAAAACACAATCAGTTAAACACCCGGGGTAATGGAGTTATTAACATTACCTCTGCTGAAAACACAATCAGTTAAACACACGGGGTAATGGAGTTATTAACATTACCTCTGCTGAAAACGCAATCAGTTAAACACCCGGGGTAATGGAGTTATTAACGTTACCTCTGCTGAAAACGCAATCAGTTAAACACACGGGGTAATGGAGTTATTAACGTTACCTCTGCTGAAAACGCAATCAGTTAAACACACGGGGTAATGGAGTTATTAACGTTACCTCTGCTGAAAACACAATCAGTTAAACACACGGGGTAATGGAGTTATTAACGTTACCTCTGCTGAAAACACAATCAGTTAAACACACGGGGTAATGGAGTTATTAACGTTACCTCTGCTGAAAACACAATCAGTTAAACACCCGGGGTAATGGAGTTATTAACGTTACCTCTGCTGAAAACACAATCAGTTAAACACACGGGGTAATGGAGTTATTAACGTTACCTCTGCTGAAAACACAATCAGTTAAACACCCGGGGTAATGGAGTTATTAACGTTACCTCTGCTGAAAACACAATCAGTTAAACACCCGGGGTAATGGAGTTATTAACGTTACCTCTGCTGAAAACACAATCAGTTAAACACCCGGGGTAATGGAGTTATTAACATTACCTCTGCTGAAAACACAATCAGTTAAACACCCGGGGTAATGTAGTTATTAACATTACCTCTGCTGAAAACACAATCAGTTAAACACATGGGGGTAATGGAGTTATTAACGTTACCTCTGCTGAAAACACAATCAGTTAAACACACGGGGTAATGGAGTTATTAACATTACCTCTGCTGAAAACACAATCAGTTAAACACCCGGGGTAATGGAGTTATTAACGTTACCTCTGCTGAAAACACAATCAGTTAAACACCCGGGGTAATGGAGTTATTAACGTTACCTCTGCTGAAAACACAATCAGTTAAACACCCGGGGTAATGGAGTTATTAACGTTACCTCTGCTGAAAACACAATCAGTTAAACACACGGGGTAAGGGAGTTATTAACGTTACCTCTGCTGAAAACACAATCAGTTAAACACCCGGGGTAATGGAGTTATTAACGTTACCTCTGCTGAAAACACAATCAGTTAAACACACGGGGTAATGGAGTTATTAACGTTACCTCTGCTGAAAACACAATCAGTTAAACACCCGGGGTAATGGAGTTATTAACGTTACCTCTGCTGAAAACACAATCAGTTAAACACCCGGGGTAATGGAGTTATTAACGTTACCTCTGCTGAAAACACAATCAGTTAAACACACGGGGTAATGGAGTTATTAACGTTACCTCTGCTGAAAACACAATCAGTTAAACACCCGGGGTAATGGAGTTATTAACGTTACCTCTGCTGAAAACACAATCAGTTAAACACACGGGGTAATGGAGTTATTAACGTTACCTCTGCTGAAAACACAATCAGTTAAACACACGGGGTAATGGAGTGAGTTATTAACGTTACCTCTGCTGAAAACACAATCAGTTAAACACACGGGGTAATGGAGTTATTAACATTACCTCTGCTGAAAACACAATCAGTTAAACACACGGGGTAATGGAGTTATTAACATTACCTCTGCTGAAAACACAATCAGTTAAACACACAGGGTAATGGAGTTATTAACGTTACCTCTGCTGAAAACACAATCAGTTAAACACCCGGGGTAATGGAGTTATTAACATTACCTCTGCTGAAAACACAATCAGTTAAACACACGGGGTAATGGAGTTATTAACGTTACCTCTGCTGAAACCACAATCAGTTAAACACACGGGGTAATGTAGTTATTAACGTTACCTCTGCTGAAAACACAATCAGTTAAACACACGGGGTAATGGAGTTATTAACGTTACCTCTGCTGAAAACACAATCAGTTAAACACCCGGGGTAATGGATAATGTCACTGGTGGATGGGGGAAAACACACACGGGGTAATGGATAATGTCACTGGTGGATGGGGGAAAACACACACGGGGTAATGGATAATGTCACTGATGGATGAGGGAAAACACACACGGGGTAATGGATAATGTCACTGATGGATGGGGGAAAACACACACGGGGTAATGGATAATGTCACTGATGGATGGGGGAAAACAAACGGGGTAATGGATAATGTCACTGATGGATGGGGGAAAACACACACGGGGTAATGGATAATGTCACTGATGGATGGGGGAAAACACACGACCGTGAGAACACAGAAGGAACTGTAACATATTAAAAGGCAGACAGTTCCGCACAGAACACACACAGAACACACAGTTCCACACACAGAACACACAGTTCCACACAGAACACACAGTTCCACACAGAACACACAGAACACACAGTTCCACACAGAACACACAGTTCCACACAGAACACACAGTTCCACACAGTTCCACACAGAACACACAGTTCCACACAGAACACACAGTTCCACACAGTTCCACACAGTTCCACACAGTTCCACACAGACCACACAGTTCCACACAGAACACACAGTTCCACACAGAACACACAGTTCCACACAGAACACACAGTTCCACACAGAACACACAGTTCCACACACAGAACACACAGTTCCACACAGAACACACACAGAGAACACACAGAACGACTGCAGCCTGTTATATGGCCGTGATGAAAAAGAGGAAGTAGACAAAGTGAAAAGGAGAAATGTGTCACCGCTCTGCTCTGTTACAGGTCAGTATGACGGCTCTACATGGAAATAGAATGTTATTTATGTCAATATCTAGGTTTCAAGCCGGAGGAAGCTAACCCTCGCCGAACCCAGAACAGGTGAAGGCTACAGGTGGCACTTGCCTTTGAAAATAAATCGAGAACAAGCAGGCATCTCCTGAACAAGTAATGAATCCGTTTCCTGTCAACCAGCTCCTGTAACTGGTGAGACGTGACCTCCTGGTTGGTTACCAAATCAAATGTAAATTTCATCAGCCTGTGATTGTCAAATAACTGTCGGTCTCACGGCGATATTACCGTTAATTAACAAACACATTTAGCATCTCCTGTCTTCCACACGCAGCCCACAAGCCACTGATGCAGACCTGTGGAACATCTACGTTTTAAAAAGTCTACTAAATCCATGTAATATAGCCTACACCTTCACAATAAATCCATGTAATATAGCCTACACCTTCACAATAAATCCATGTAATATAGTCTACACCATCACAATAAATCCATGTAATATAGTCTACACCTTCACAATAAATCCATGTAATATAGTCTACACCATCACAATAAATCCCTGTAATATAGTCTACACCATCACAATAAATCCATGTAATATAGTCTACACCATCACAATAAATCCATGTAATATAGTCTACACCATCACAATAAATCCATGTAATATAGTCTACACCATCACAATAAATCCCTGTAATATAGTCTACACCATCACAATAAATCCCTGTAATATAGTCTACACCATCACAATAAATCCCTGTAATATAGTCTACACCATCACAATAAATCCCTGTAATATAGTCTACACCATCACAATAAATCCCTGTAATATAGTCTACACATAGGTAGTTGTGTTGGTTAGGTCTATAACCCCTCTATGTAGTTGTGTTGGTGAGGTCTATAACCCCTATATGTAGTTAGGTCTATAACCCCTATATGTAGTTGTGTTGGTTAGGTCTATAACCCCTCTATGTAGTTAGGTCTATAACCCCTATATGTAGTTGTGTTGGTTAGGTCTATAACCCCTATATGTAGTAGTGTTGGTGAGGTCTATAACCTCTATATGTAGTAGTGTTGGTTAGGTCTATAACCCCTATATGTAGTTGTGTTGGTGAGGTCTATAACCCCTATATGTAGTTAGGTCTATAACCCCCATATGTAGTTGTGTTGGTGAGGTCTATAACCCCTATATGTAGTTAGGTCTATAACCCCTATATGTAGTAGTGTTGGTTAGGTCTATAACCCCTATATGTAGTTGTGTTGGTGAGGTCTATAACCCCTATATGTAGTTAGGTCTATAACCCCTATATGTAGTTGTGTTGGTGAGGTCTATAACCCCTATATGTAGTTAGGTCTATAACCCCTATATGTAGTTGTGTTGGTTAGGTCTATAACCCCTATATGTAGTTGTGTTGGTGAGGTCTATAACCCCCATATGTAGTTAGGTCTATAACCTCTATATATAGTAGTGTTGGTTAGGTCTATAACCCCTATATGTTGGTTAGGTCTATAACCCCTATATGTAGTTAGGTCTATAACCCCTATATGTAGTTGTGTTGGTTAGGTCTATAACCTCTATATGTAGTAGTGTTGGTTAGGTCTATAACCCCTATATGTAGTAGTGTTGGTGAGGTCTATAACCCCTATATGTAGTTGTGTTGGTGAGGTCTATAACCCCTATATGTTGGTTAGGTCTATAACCCCTATATGTTGGTTAGGTCTATAACCCCTATATGTAGTAGTGTTGGTTAGGTCTATAACCCCTATATGTAGTTGTGTTGGTGAGGTCTATAACCCCTATATGTAGTTAGGTCTATAACCCCTATATGTAGTTGTGTTGGTTAGGTCTATAACCCCTATATGTAGTTAGGTCTATAACCCCTATATGTAGTTGTGCTGGTGAGGTCTATAACCCCTATATGTAGTTAGGTCTATAACCCCTATATGTAGTAGTGTTGGTTAGGTCTATAACCCCTATATGTAGTAGTGTTGGGTAGGTCTATAACCCCTATATGTAGTTGTGTTGGTTAGGTCTATAACCCCTATATGTTGGTTAGGTCTATAACCCCTACATGTAGTTAGGTCTATAACCCCTATATGTAGTAGTGTTGGTTAGGTCTATAACCCCTATATGTAGTTAGGTCTATAACCCCTATATGTAGTAGTGTTGGTTAGGTCTATAAGCTCTATATGTAGTTGTGTTGGTGAGGTCTATAACCCCTATATCTTGGTTAGGTCTATAACCCCTATATGTAGTTGTGTTGGTTAGGTCTATAACCCCTATATGTAGTTAGGTCTATAACCCCTATATGTAGTAGTGTTGGTTAGGTCTATAACCCCTATATGTAGTTAGGTCTATAACCCCTATATGTAGTAGTGTTGGTTAGGTCTATAACCCCTATATGTAGTAGTGTTGGTGAGGTCTATAACCCCTATATGTAGTTGTGTTGGTTAGGTCTATAACCCCTATATGTAGTTGTGTTGGTTAGGTCTATAACCCCTATATGTAGTTAGGTCTATAACCCCTATATGTAGTAGTGTTGGTTAGGTCTATAACCCCTATATGTAGTAGTGTTGGTTAGGTCTATAACCCCTATATGTAGTTGTGTTGGTTAGGTCTATAACCCCTATATGTAGTAGTGTTGGTTAGGTCTATAACCCCTATATGTAGTAGTGTTGGTGAGGTCTATAACCCCTATATGTAGTTGTGTTGGTTAGGTCTATAACCCCTATATGTAGTTGTGTTGGTGAGGTCTATAACCCCTATATGTAGTTGTGTTGGTTAGGTCTATAACCCCTATATGTAGTTAGGTCTATAACCCCTATATGTAGTTGTGTTGGTTAGGTCTATAACCCCTATATGTAGTTGTGTTGGTGAGGTCTATAACCCCTATATGTAGTTAGGTCTATAACCCCTATATGTAGTTGTGTTGGTTAGGTCTATAACCCCTATATGTAGTTGTGTTGGTTAGGTCTATAACCCCTATATGTAGTTGTGTTGGTGAGGTCTATAACCCCTATATGTAGTTAGGTCTATAACCCCTATATGTAGTTGTGCTGGTGAGGTCTATAACCCCTATATGTAGTTGTGTTGGTTAGGTCTATAACCCCTATATGTAGTAGTGTTGGTGAGGTCTATAACCCCTATATGTAGTAGTGTTGGTGAGGTCTATAACCCCTATATATAGTAGTGTTGGTTAGGTCTATAACCCCTATATGTTGGTTAGGTCTATAACCCCTATATGTAGTTAGGTCTATAACCCCTATATGTAGTTGTGTTGGTTAGGTCTATAACCCCTATATGTAGTTGTGTTGGTTAGGTCTATAACCCCATACCCTGAGACAGGGTAGGATGTGTTGTCAGAGACAGGGTAGGTGGTGTTGTCAGAAACAGGGTAGGATGTGTTTTCAGAGACAGGGTAGGTGGTGGTGACAGAGACAGGGTAGGTGGTGTTGACAGAAACAGGGTAGGATGTGTTTTCAGAGACAGGGTAGGATGTGTTTTCAGAGACAGGGTAGGATGTGTTGTCAGAGACAGGGTAGGTGGTGTTGTCAGAGACAGGGTAGGATGTGTTGTCAGAGACAGGGTAGGATGTGTTGTCAGAGACAGGGTAGGATGTGTTGTCAGAGACAGGGTAGGTGGTGTTGTCAGAGACAGGGTAGGATGTGTTGTCAGAGACAGGGTAGGATGTGTTGTCAGAGACAGGGTAGGTGGTGTTGTCAGAGACAGGGTAGGATGTGTTGTCAGAGACAGGGTAGGTGGTGTTGACAGAGACAGGGTAGGTGGTGTTGACAGAAACAGGGTAGGATGTGTTGTCAGAGACAGGGTAGGCGGTGTTGACACAGACAGGGTAGGTGGTGTTGACAGAGACAGGGTAGGTGGTGTTGTTAGAAACAGGGTAGGATGTGTTTTCAGAGACAGGGTAGGTGGTGTTGACAGAGACAGGGTAGGATGTGTTGTCAGAGACATGGTAGGTTGTGTTATCAGACAGGGTAGGATGTGTTGTCAGAGACAGGGTAGGTGGTGTTGTCAGAGACAGGGTAGGATGTGTTGTCAGAGACAGGGTAGGATGTGTTGTCAGAGACAGGGTGGGTGATGTTGTCAGAGACAGGGTAGGTGGTGTTGTCAGAAACAGGGTAGGATGTGTTTTCAGAGACAGGGTAGGATGTGTTGTCAGAGACAGGGTAGGCGGTGTTGACACAGACAGGGTAGGTGGTGTTGACAGAGACAGGGTAGGTGGTGTTGTTAGAAACAGGGTAGGATGTGTTTTCAGAGACAGGGTAGGTGGTGTTGACAGAGATAGGGTAGGATGTGTTGTCAGAGACATGGTAGCTTGTGTTATCAGACAGGGTAGGATGTGTTGTCAGAGACAGGGTAGGTGGTGTTGTCAGAGACAGGGTAGGTGGTGTTGTCAGAGACAGGGTAGATGGTGTTGTCAGAGACAGGGTAGGATGTGTTTTCAGAGACAGGGTAGGATGTGTTGTCAGAGACAGGGTGGGTGGTGTTGTCAGAGACAGGGTAGGTGGTGTTGTCAGAAACAGGGTAGGATGTGTTTTCAGAGACAGGGTAGGATGTGTTTTCAGAGACAGGGTAGGTGGTGTTGTCAGAGGCAGGGTAGGTGGTGTTGGTGAGGGTTTCTACAGTAACTAACCTCATGCTGGCTGCTGGTGTTGGAGGGATTGCAGCGTGATGTGTTGTCAGAGACAGGGTAGGTGGTGTTGTCAGAGACAGGGTAGGTGGTGTTTGTCAGCTCCTGCCATAGCCTCCTGTAGACATACTGCGGTACCAGAGGATACACCAGGAAATTGGCGAAGGCATAGAAGGCTACCAGCGGCTCTATCAGCAATAACCCCTTCATTCTCCCCAGGGGAGATTGGACACAAAGACAGATCTCTGGATGACAAGGTAGGAGGGTTCAGTGGACAAACAGACCAGATCCCTGGAAGACAAGGTAGGAGAGTTCAGTGGACAAACAGACAGATCTCTGGAAGACAAGGTAGGAGAGTTCAGTGGACAAACAGACAGATCCCTGGATGACAAGGTAGGAGAGTTCAGTGGACAAACAGACCAGATCCCTGGAAGACAAGGTAGGAGAGTTCAGTGGACAAACAGACAGATCTCTGGAAGACAAGGTAGGAGAGTTCAGTGGATAGCTAGACAGATCCCTGGATGACAAGGTAGGAGGGTTCAGTGGACAAACAGACCAGATCCCTGGAAGACACGGTAGGAGAGTTCAGTGGACAAACAGACAGATCCCTGGAAGACTAGGTAGGAGTGTTCAGTGGACAAACAGACAGATCCCTGGAAGACACGGTAGGAGAGTTCAGTGGACAAACAGACATATCCCTGGAAGACACGGTAGGAGAGTTCAGTGGACAAACAGACAGATCCCTGGAAGACACGGTAGGAGAGTTCAGTGGACAAACAGACATATCCCTGGAAGACACGGTAGGAGAGTTCAGTGGACAAACAGACAGATCCCTGGAAGACACGGTAGGAGAGTTCAGTGGACAAACAGACAGATCCCTGGATGACAAGGTAGGAGAGTTCAGTGGACAAACAGACAGATCCCTGGATGACAAGGTAGGAGAGTTCAGTGGACAAACAGACCAGATCCCTGGAAGACAAGGTAGGAGAGTTCAGTGGACAAACAGACAGATCCCTGGATGACAAGGTAGGAGAGTTCAGTGGACAAACAGACCAGATCCCTGGAAGACAAGGTAGGAGAGTTCAGTGGACAAACAGACCAGATCCCTGGAAGACAAGGTAGGAGAGTGGACAGAGATCCCTGGGAAGGGAGTGGACTAGAGGTCGACCGATTAGTCGGCATGGCCGATTAATTAGGGCCGATTTCAAGTTTTCAAACAAATCGGTAATCAGCATTTTTGGACGCCGATTATGGCCAATTACATTGCACTCCACGAGGAAAATGTGTGGCAGGCTGACCACCTGTTACGCCAGTGCAGCAAGGAGCCAAGGTAAGTTGCTAGTTAGCATTAAACTTGTCTTAACATAATCACTAGTTAACTACACATGGTTGATGATATTACTAACTTGAAAATAAAGGAGAGACGCACACTCTAAGAGCTCAGATGCAAAAAAATAAAAAATAAAAAAAGCTTTTTTTGGTCCTCCAATAATCGGTATCAGTGTTGAAAAAACACAATCGGTCGACCTCTAGAGCGGACAGCTAAACATATCCCTTGGAGACAAGGTCGGAGTTGTCAGAGGACAGACCAGATCCTTGAGAGGTATCGAATGTATTTGGGTAAAACATAGTACAACAAGATGTAGAGGACAGTTAAAAGCAGTGGATCCCCAGAGGACAGTATAAAGCAGTGGATCCCCAGAGGTCAGTTAAACAGTGGATCCCCAGAGGACAGTATAAAGCAGTGGATCTCCAGAGGTCAGTTAAACAGTGGATCCCCAGAGGACAGTTAAAAGCAGTGGATCCCCAGAGGACAGTATAAAGCAGTGGATCCCCAGAGGACAGTATAAAGCAGTGGATCTCCAGAGGACAGTTAAACAGTGGATCCCCAGAGGACAGTATAAAGCAGTGGATCCCCAGAGGACAGTTAAAAGCAGTGGATCCCCAGAGGACAGTTAAAAGCAGTGGATCCCCAGAGGACAGTTAAAAGCAGCGGATCCCCACTGGACAGTTAAAAGCAGTGGATCCCCAGAGGACAGTTAAAAGCAGTGGATCCCAGAGGACAGTTAAAAGCAGTGGATCCCCAGTGGACAGTTAAAAGCAGTGGATCCCCAGAGGACAGTTAAAAGCAGTGGATCCCAGAGGACAGTTAAAAACAGTGGATCCCCAGAGGACAGTTAAAAGCAGTGGATACCCAGTGGACAGTTAAAAGCAGTGGATCCCCAGTGGACAGTTAAAAGCAGTGGATCCCCAGTGTACAGTTAAAAGCAGTGGATCCCCAGTGGACAGTTAAAAGCAGTGGATCCCCAGTGGACAGTTAAAAGCAGTGGATCCCCAGAGGACAGTTAAAAGCAGTGGATCCCAGAGGACAGTTAAAAACAGTGGATCCCCAGAGGACAGTTAAAAGCAGTGGATCCCCAGTGGACAGTTAAACGCAGTGGATCCCCAGAGGACAGTTAAAAGCAGTGGATCCCAGAGGACAGTTAAAAACAGTGGATCCCCAGAGGACAGTTAAAAGCAGTGGATCCCCAGTGGACAGTTAAAAGCAGTGGATCCCCAGAGGACAGTTAAACAGTGGATCCCCAGAGGACAGTTAAAAGCAGTGGATCCCCAGAGGACAGTTAAACAGTGGATCCCCAGAGGACAGTTAAAAGCAGTGGATCCCCAGAGGACAGTTAAACAGTGGATCTCCAGAGGACAGTTAAACAGTGGATCCCCAGAGGACAGTTAAACAGTGGATCCCCAGAGGACAGTTAAACAGTGGATCCCCAGAGGACAGTTAAACAGTGGATCCCCAGAGGACAGTTAAAAGCAGTGGATCCCCAGTGGACAGTTAAAAGCAGTGGATCCCCAGAGGACAGTTAAAAGCAGTGGATCCCCAGTGGACAGTACATGAATCAGAAAATTATGTGTAATCAGTGCAATTAACTACCATGTAGAAACAAAATTCAGAAGTGTTTCAGCCCTCCAGGACTATGATTGGGCAGCCCTGTGTTCTACTGTCCTCCAGGACTACGATTGGGCAGCCATGTGTTCTACTGTCCTCCAGGACTATGATTGGGCAGCCATGTGTTCTACTGTCCTCCAGGACTATGATTGGGCAGCCATGTGTTCTACTGTCCTCCAGGACTACGATTGGGCAGCCATGTGTTCTACTGTCCTCCAGGACTATGATTGGGCAGCCATGTGTTCTACTGTCCTCCAGGACTACGATTGGGCAGCCATGTGTTCTACTGTCCTCCAGGACTGAGATTGGGCAGCCCTGTGTTCTACTGTCCTCCAGGACTACGATTGGGCAGGGTCTACCTGGTATACCAGGTAGACCCTGGGGATCCACTGCTTTTAACTGTCCTCTGGGGATCCACTGCTTTTAACTGTCCTCTGGGGATCCACTGCTTTTAACTGTCCTCTGGGGATCCACTGCTTTTAACTGTCCTCTGGGGATCCACTGCTTTTAACTGTCCACTCTCAGGGTCTACCTGGTATACCTAAAAACTCTTCTTAGTCATTTTATTAGATATAACCTAAGAGAAATGGAACCACACAGTAGAGACATACGACTAGACCCAGCCTAATGTAACCACACAGTAGAGACATACGACTAGACCCAGCCTAATGTTACCACACAGTAGAGACATACGACTAGACCCAGCCTAATGTAACCACAGTAGAGACATGACTAGACCCAGCCTAATGTAACCACACAGTAGAGACATACGACTAGACCCAGCCTAATGTAACCACAGTAGAGACATACGACTAGACCCAGCCTAATGTAACCACACAGTAGAGACATATGACTAGACCCAGCCTAATGTAACCACACAGTAGAGACATACGACTAGACCCAGCCTAATGTAACCACAGTAGAGACATGACTAGACCCAGCCTAATGGAACCACACAGTAGAGACATACGACTAGACCCAGCCTAATGTAACCACACAGTAGAGACACGACTAGACCCAGCCTAATGTAACCACACAGTAGAGACATACGACTAGGCCCAGCCTAATGGAACCACACTGTAGAGACGACTAGACCCAGCCTAATGTAACCACAGTAGAGACATACGACTAGACCCAGCCTAATGTAACCACACAGTAGAGACATACGACTAGACCCAGCCTAATGTAACCACACAGTAGAGACATACGACTAGACACAGCCTAATGGAACCACAGTAGAGACATACGACTAGAACCAGCCTAATGTAACCACAGTAGAGACATACGACTAGACCCAGCCTAATGGAACCACACAGTATAGACATACGACTAGACACAGCCTAATGGAACCACAGTAGAGACATACGACTAGAACCAGCCTAATGTAACCACAGTAGAGACATACGACTAGACCCAGCCTAATGGAACCACACAGTAGAGACATACGACTAGACCCAGCCTAATGGAACCACACAGTAGAGACATACGACTAGACCCAGCCTAATGTAACCACAGTAGAGACATACGACTAGACCCAGCCTAATGGAACCACACAGTAGAGACACGACTAGACCCAGCCTAATATAACCACAGTAGAGACATATGACTAGACCCAGCCTAATGGAACCACACAGTAGAGACACGACTAGACCCAGCCTAATGTAACCACAGTAGAGACATATGACTAGACCCAGCCTAATGTAACCACAGTAGAGACATACGACTAGACCCAGCCTAATGGAACCACACAGTAGAGACACGACTAGACCCAGCCTAATGTAACCACAGTAGAGACATATGACTAGACCCAGCCTCATGTAACCACAGTAGAGACATGAATAGACCCAGCCAAATGTCTATTATGGATCCCCATTAGTTCCTGTCAAGGCAGCAGCTACTCTTCCTGTGGTTTATTATGGATCCCCATTAGTTCCTGCCAAGGCAGCAGCTACTCTTCCTGGGGTTTATTATGGATCCCCATTAGTTCCTGCCAAGGCAGCAGCTACTCTTCCTGGGGTTTATTATGGATCCCCATTAGTTTCTGCCAAAGCAGCAGCTACTCTTCCTGGGGTTTATTATGGATCCCCACTAGTTCCTGCTAGGTCAGGAGCTACTCTTCCTGGTGTTTATTATAGATCCCCATTAGCCCCTGCCAAGGCAGCAGCTACTCTTCCTGGGGTTTATTATGGATCCCCTCCTGCCAAGGCAGCAGCTACTCTTCCTGGGGTTTATTATAGATCCCCATTAGTTCCTGTCAAGGCAGCAGCTACTCTTCCTGGGGTTTATTATGGACCCCCCCCCCCCCCCCCCCTGTCAAGGCAGCAGCTACTCTTCCTGGGGTTTATTATAGATCCCCATTAGTTCCTGTCGAGGCAGCAGCTACTCTTCCTGGGGTTTATTATGGATCCCCATTAGTTCCTGCCAAGGCAGCAGCTTCTCTTCCTGTGGTTTATTATGGATCCCCATTAGTTCCTGCCAAGGCAGCAGCTACTCTTCCTGGGGTTTATTATGGATCCCCATTAGTTCCTGCCAAGGCAGCAGCTACTCTTCCTGGGGTTTATTATGGATCCCCATTAGTTCCTGCCAAAGCAGGAGCTACTCTTCCTGGGGTTTATTAAGGATCCTCATTAGTTCCTACCAAGGCAGCAGCTACTCTTCCTGGGGTTTATTATGGATCCCCATTAGTTCCTGCCAAGGCAGCAGCTACTCTTCCTGGGGTTTATTATAGATCCCCAGTAGTTCCTGCCAAGGCAGCAGCTACTCTTCCCGGGGTTTACTATGGATCCCCCCTCTGCCAAGGCAGCAGCTACTCTTCCTGGGTTTTATTATGGATCCCCATTAGTTCCTGTCAAGGCAGCAGTTACTCTTCCTGGGGTTTATTATGGATCCCCATTAGTTCCTGCCAAGGCAGCAACTACTCTTCCTGGGGTTTATTATGGATCCCCATTAGTTCCTGTCAAGGCAGCAGCTACTCTTCCTGGGGTTTATTATGGATCCCCATTAGTTCCTGCCAAGGCAGCAGCTACTCTTCCTGGGGTTTATTATGGATCCCCATTAGTTCCTGCCAAAGCAGGAGCTACTCTTCCTGGGGTTTATTAAGGATCCTCATTAGTTCCTACCAAGGCAGCAGCTACTCTTCCTGGGGTTTATTATGGATCCCCATTAGTTCCTGCCAAGGCAGCAGCTACTCTTCCTGGGGTTTATTATAGATCCCCAGTAGTTCCTGCCAAGGCAGCAGCTACTCTTCCCGGGGTTTACTATGGATCCCCCCTCTGCCAAGCCAGCAGCTACTCTTCCTGGGGTTTATTATGGATCCCCATTAGTTCCTGTCAAGGCAGCAGCTACTCTTCCTGGGGTTTATTATGGATCCCCATTAGTTCCTGCCAAGGCAGCAGCTACTCTTCCTGGGGTTTATTATGGATCCCCATTAGTTCCTGCCAAGGCAGCAGCTACTCTTCCTGGGGTTTATTATGGATCCCCATTAGTTCCTGCCAAGGCAGCAGCTACTCTTCCTGGGTTCCAACCACATTAAGGTACATAACACAAAAAACTAACTAAATCAGTACATCATTACACCACTACATATCTACAACACAAAATGTGTAATACCAATATACAATATGAACATTTACATGTGTGTAGAGTACGTGTGCGAGTATAGGTGTGTCTGTCTCTAAACAGTCTGTATTGATCCATAAAGTGTAGTTTTATCCCCCCCCCCCCCCCCCATGTGATTTTACTCCTTGCACGAGTTACCTGATGTGGAATAGAGTTCCATGTAATCATGACTCTGTGTAGTACTGTGCGTTTCCCGGAGTCTGTTCTGGACTTGGGACTGTAAAGAGATCTCTGGAGGCATGTCTTGTGGGGTAGGCATAGTGTCTGGGCTGTTTGCTAGTCGTCTGAACAGACAGCTCTGCACATTCAGCATGTCAATACTGCTAGTTCAGTGACGACGTGTCAAGATTAGCTGACACAAATAGGAACTGATGAGACGTAGCCTGCTGCTATAAAAAGGTGAGGAAAGTGTAACCGTGCCAACACTTTGCTCACTGACTGACCAAGTTCATAGCATAAAAAACATTAATGATATCACATGAAAAAAATAAAAAATAATTCTCACCTTTTTAGTTTGTGATTTGGTTCCGAGTAAGTACCATAAAACGCCTTTCCCACTCGTCCTGTTATGTTCAGACCATTTCTGCGGACATCTGTTGAGAGTTTCATTAACTTTACTGCCTACCCTCCACTTATGAAAGGTTTAATTTCCTGTGTTCAGCCCCCTCTGCCCTGTGATTGGATACCACTCAGTGGAGCTTCTCAGAACAAGGGTTGTTTTTCATACAGCAGAACATTTAGAGACAGTCACTGACAGCCTTTTTCTGTTTTCCTCCACACAGGTTACCTCAGACATCTAATATTGTATTAGTATTAAATCTGAATTGTTTAACCAAAATATGACGTTCAAAGGGAACTAATTTACCTGTATGGAATCTCCTCTTGAATTGGTTTATTTTGGTGTTGCTCTATTCACTTTTTTTCTCCGTCAGTTTACTCACTTTTCTTTTATTCTAATTAGCCATAACTTTATGTAAATGTGATTTAAGGTTAACGTAGGAGAAGGTGTGTCGTCACGTCACGTCGGAACGTACCGCGGGCGGTGGCTGGGGAAATACGTCGTTATTGTTATTGAGGTCCGAGACGAAAAACCAGGCAGCAAATGTCATTTGTCTACGGTGTATCATTAAAAAATGATGGATAAATACGAGGAGATAGCTCCGGTTTGAATTCCCAACCGTGCCAGGTTAGTTAGTCGGGGCGGCAGGTAGCCTAGTGGTTAGAGAGATGGGCCAGGACCCGAAACCTGTCGTTCTGTTCCCAGGTAGGCCGTCACTGTAAATCATTTTGTTCTGACATGTCTAGTTAAATAAATAAAAACACGTAGCTCCTGCCATACTGTATCATCCAAGCCGTTTTCCTGACAAGCTGGTATTTATCATAACGTTACTGTATTTTGGAAATAATTGGTACGATTTTGTCAGTGGTGGAAAAAGTACCTAATTGTCAGACTTGAGTATCAGTAAAGATACCTTAATAGATAATGACTCAAGTAAAAGTGGAAGTCAGTAAGTTAAAAGTATACAAGTATTTTTTAATTTTATTTTTTATATAAATATACTTAAGTATCAAAAGTATAAATAATTTCAAATTCCTTACATTAAGCAAATCAGATGGCACCATTTTAAAAATATATAAATAATAATCATTTGGGTAGCCAGGGAAACACAATGCTCAAACATCATTTACAAACAAAGCGTTTGTGTTTAGTGAGTCCTCCAGATCAGAGGCAGTAGGGATGACCAGGGATGTTCTCTGTTTAGTGAGTCCTCCAGATCAGAGACAGTAGGGATGACCAGGGATGTTCTCTGTTTAGTGAGTCCTCCAGATCAGAGGCAGTAGGGATGACCAGGGATGTTCTCTGTTTAGTGAGTCCTCCAGATCAGAGGCAGTAGGGATGACCAGGGATGTTCTCTGTTTAGTGAGTCCGCCAGATCAGAAGCAGTAGGGATGACCAGGGATGTTCTCTGTTTAGTGAGTCCTCCAGATCAGAGGCAGTAGGGATGACCAGGGATGTTCTCTGTTTAGTGAGTCCGCCAGATCAGAAGCAGTAGAGATGACCAGGGATGTTCTCTGTTTAGTGAGTCCTCCAGATCAGAGGCAGTAGGGATGACCAGGGATGTTCTCTGTTTAGTGAGTCCTCCAGATCAGAGGCAGTAGGGATGACCAGGGATGTTCTCTGTTTAGGGAGTCCTCCAGATCAGAGGCAGTAGGGATGACCAGGGATGTTCTCTGTTTAGGGAGTCCTCCAGATCAGAGGCAGTAGGGATGACCAGGGATGTTCTCTGTTTAGTGAGTCCTCCAGATCAGAGGCAGTAGGGATGACCAGGGATGTTCTCTGTTTAGTGAGTCCTCCAGATCAGAGGCAGTAGGGATGACCAGGGATGTTCTCTGTTTAGTGAGTCCTCCAGATCAGAGGCAGTAGGGATGACCAGGGATGTTCTCTGTTTAGTGAGTCCACCAGATCAGAGGCAGTAGGGATGACCAGGGATGTTCTCTGTTTAGTGAGTCCTCCAGATCAGAGGCAGTAGGGATGACCAGAGATGTTCTCTGTTTAGTGAGTCCTCCAGATCAGAGGCAGTAGGGATGACCAGGGATGTTCTCTGTTTAGTGAGTCCACCAGATCAGAGACAGTAGGGACGACCAGGGATGTTCTCTGTTTAGTGAGTCCTCCAGATCAGAGGCAGTAGGGACGACCAGGGATGTTCTCTGTTTAGTGAGTCCTCCAGATCAGAGGCAGTAGGGATGACCAGGGATGTTCTCTGTTTAGTGAGTCTTCCAGATCAGAGGCAGTAGGGACGACCAGGGATGTTCTCTGTTTAGTGAGTCCTCCAGATCAGAGACAGTAGGGATGACCAGGGATGTTCTCTGTTTAGTGAGTCCTCCAGATCAGAGGCGGTAGAGATGACCAGGGATGTTCTCTGTTTAGTGAGTCCTCCAGATCAGAGGCAGTAGGGATGACCAGGGATGTTCTCTGTTTAGTGAGTCCTCCAGATCAGAGGCAGTAGGGATGACCAGGGATGTTCTCTGTTTAGTGAGTCCTCCAGATCAGAGGCAGTAGGGATGACCAGGGATGTTCTCTGTTTAGTGAGTCCTCCAGATCAGAGGCAGTAGGGACGACCAGGGATGTTCTCTGTTTAGTGAGTCCTCCAGATCAGAGGCAGTAGGGATGACCAGGGATGTTCTGTGTTTAGTGAGTCCACCATATCAGAGGCAGTAGGGATGACCAGGGATGTTCTCTGTTTAGTGAGTCCTCCAGATCAGAGGCAGTAGGGATGACCAGGGATGTTCTCTGTTTAGTGAGTCCTCCAGATCAGAGGCAGTAGGGATGACCAGGGATGTTCTCTGTTTAGTGAGTCCACCAGATCAGAGGCAGTAGGGATGACCAGGGATGTTCTCTGTCTAGTGAGTCCTCCAGATCAGAGGCAGTAGGGATGACCAGGGATGTTCTCTGTTTAGTGAGTCCACCAGATCAGAGGCAGTAGGGACGACCAGGGATGTTCTCTTGATAAGTGTGTGAATTTGACCATTTTCCTGTCAAAATGTAACAAGTGCTTCTGGGTGTCAGGTAAAATGTATGGAGTAAAAAGTACATTATTTTCTTTAGGAATGTAGTAGAGTAAAAGTTGCCAAAAATATAAATAGTGAAGTACAGATACCCCCACAAAACGACTTAAGTTGTACTTGAAAGTATTTTTACACCACTGAATGTTGTACTTATGTAGCTAATGTTTTGTTTATGTTTTTGGTATTAAAAGGTCCAATGCAGTTTTTATCTCAATATAAAATAATTTCTAACAATTAAGTACATTAAATGTGATTTGTTTTAAATTATAATGGTCCAAAAATAAATAAACAATAATTTTGCTAGGACTGTCTGGGAGTGGGGAGGGGGAAACTGAAAACTGGCTGTTATTGGCAGAGAGGTTTGGAACTCTCTTTCTTATTGGTCTATTAACTCATTTACGGCATGGTAATGTCACCATGGAAAGGACAAAGCTCCATCTCACCAGAACAATTTGTACAATTTTACGATGATCTGTCAGCAGAGACAATAATGACAATAACGACAATAACAATGCTGTATGTCCATGCTTTAGCCTAGCACAACGCCATGCTGTATGTCCATGCGTTAGCCTAGCACAACGCCATGCTGTATGTCCATGCGTTAGCCTAGTGCATAACATTAGCCTAGCACAACGCCATGCTGAATGTCCATGCATTAGCCTAGTCCATAACATTAGCCTAGCACAACACCATGCTGTATATCCATGCTTTAGCCTAGTCCATAACATTAGCCTAGCACAACGCCATGCTTTAGCCTAGTCCATAACATTAGCCTAGCACAACGCTATGCTGTATATCCATGCTTTAGCCTAGTCCATAACATTAGCCTAGCACAACGCCATGCTGTATGTCCATGCTTTAGCCTAGCACAACGCCATGCTGTATGTCCATGCATTAGCCTAGCACAACGCCATGCTGTATGTCCATGCGTTAGCCTAGCACAACGCCATGCTGTATGTCCATGTTTTAGCCTAGCACAACACCATGCTGTATATCCATGCTTTAGCCTAGTCCATAACATTAGCCTAGCACAACGCCATGCTTTAGCCTAGTCCATAACATTAGCCTAGCACAACGCCATGCTGTATATCCATGCTTTAGCCTAGTCCATAACATTAGCCTAGCACAACGCCATGCTGTATATCCATGCTTTAGCCTAGTCCATAACATTAGCCTAGCACAACGCCATGCTGTATGTCCATGCTTTAGCCTAGTCCATAACATTAGCCTAGCACAACGCCATGCTGTATGTCCATGCTTTAGCCTAGTCCATAACATTACCCATGCTGTATATCCATGCTTTAGTTGTGGTAAAGGGTCTTTCTCTCTCTGTTTCGCTGTCTGGTTTCTACAGACCTATAGTTCCTCAGTCAGAAATAAAACTTGGTCCCAAAACAACTCCTAGCCCGTTGGGGCCTGTTTCACGGAAACAGATTAGGTAAAACGAATCCTGACCTGGACTAAAAAACTAAATCAAAACATGCTGTTTAGTCCAGGATTAGTTTTAATCCGTGTCCTGGAAACCAGCCCATAGTATCTGCAGTTCTGAATGAACTAGGGGTGGTAACAATATAGTGAAAGCTCCATTAAAGCCTAGGGTCTGGACTAGGGGTTGATTTCTGACAGAGTTGTAGACTTAACTCTGTTCGCTAATGGTCTGGACTAGGGGTTGATTTCTGACAGAGTTGTAGACTTAACTCTGTTCGCTAATGGTCTGGACTAGGGGTTGATTTCTGACAGAGTTGTAGACTTAACTCTGTTCGTTAATGGTCTGGACTAGGGGTTGATTTCTGACAGGGTTGTAGACTTAACTCTGTTCGCTAATGGTCTGGACTAGGGGTTGATTTCTGACAGAGTTGTAGACTTAACTCTGTTCGCTAATGGTCTGGACTAGGGGTTGATGTAGTCTTAACTCTGTTCGCTAATGGTCTGGACTAGGGGTTGATTTCTGACAGGGTTGTAGTCTTAACTCTGTTCGCTAATGGTCTGGACTAGGGGTTGATTTCTGACAGGGTTGTAGACTTAACCCTGTTCGCTAATGGTCTGGACTAGGGGTTGATTTCTGACAGGGTTGTAGACTTAACTCTGTTCGCTAATGGTCTGGACTAGGGGTTGATGTAGTCTTAACTCTGTTCGCTAATGGTCTGGACTAGGGGTTGATGTAGTCTTAACTCTGTTCGCTAATGGTCTGGACTAAGGGTTGATTTCTGACAGGGTTGTAGTCTTAACTCTGTTCGCTAATGGTCTGGACAAGGGGTTGATTTCTGACAGGGATGTTGTTACGTTCCCCAGTTTCTGTGTTGTAGTTTGTATTTTAGTGTGTGTGTGTGTTTCAGGAGATGGCTTCCTGAAATTCTCCCCAAGCAGCTGATTGGTCGGCCCCAATTGATGATTGGAGAGCTGACCCCGCCCCCTCGTCAAGACGCAGCTGTCTCTAATTACCAATGCCTTCTGAAGCTATAAAAGCCAGTGCTCTGTTGTTCAGAAAGAAGAGAGAGATTATTGGCAGGCTGAGATCATTGCTGGAGATATTGAATGTGATATAGATCATTGCTGAGAGAGGAGGTTGATGGCTGAGGGTTATAGCATGTTGGTCGTTGGTATGTACTGTGTTAGTTGTTGCTGGGAGCAGTTGGTATGTTCTGTGTGAGATTGTTGCTCAGATAGAGCTTATTTGATGTCCTTTGTTTCTTAGTTTGTTTGAGATATTGTTTGATATTCTGTTTCATTTGTTCCCAGGGGGGAAGGGGAAGGCACCTAGGGAGTGTTTAGGCAAGAGGCCCGCGGGCATACATATAACCGTAGTATATTCACTGTCTAGGCACACTAGGTAAGATCTGGGCGGACCACCCCGTGTATTTTGGTTAGTGCACCAGGTTAGGTAAGTAGTGGGTAGGCTGGTTAGATAGGACTGGGGGGGGGGGGCTTTGACATTTACTTTCTTTGCTTTGGTTCCGTCCAGCCCCCTTTCCCCATGTTACCGTGTTAAGGAATTAAGTCCTTATAAACGGTACTACATTCTGCATTTTTGTCATCCTTTCTCACACCTCCAGTCCCATACCTCTTTCACTTCACGGGGAGTTGAGTTGTAGCAGGGTGTTGCGTTCCCTCTTCTTAGAGGCGTAACAGATGGGCATTGACTAGAGCAGTGAAGTCGGGTATAGTTTCTGACGTCTCTATGAGCAGGATTGCTGAGAGGTGAGAGTCAGTAAGGGATGATCTGTGCCTTGACTTGTTATATTTCATCACTGAAAATGTCTGTTCACATACATAGGTTGACCCAAACAGTACAAACATCTTCTGAGCTCCACTCCTAATCTTTGTTAAGTTGTGTTCATGGAGAGTTGCATAGAACCTCCTCAGTGACATTGTTTTGAATAGTTCTCCAATCACTGCATCAGACTGAAGATCGATACGCTCAAGTTGCAGGTCAGTGGGAGTGTTATCCACATTGAATGTGAAAGGAGAGGAAACCAACAGCATGTCATTTTACAACACTTTGAAATCCTCAAAACGACGAGAGAACTTACCACAGCTGCGATACATACTTGATTTTTTTATTTACATGTATTTATCCCCTTATTTTAGGCTAGAAACTATCTCCACATATACCTGGTTAAATAAAGGTGAATTTTTTGGGGTGGGCCAAGGGCTAAAATAGAAGTCAGTTCTATTTCTGACGCAGATCGCGCTGCAAGTCCTGCCTCTCCCATCTCATCATTGGTTTATAGAAGCGGGTACCCACGTGCCATCTCCTCATTGGTTAAACCCACGTGGGTGACTGAAAGACGAACGAGGTCGGTGGCGGTAATGCACCTAATTTATGGAACGTTGCCAATCGCAATATAAAGTCAAGAGAAGAAAAAGCCTGGAAGGAGGAGAGATGACTAGAAACGATTCGGTTGACCGTTTTATGTGTGGATTAATTGGTGGAGTAGAGGACCTGTGCATTTCAGGTAAAATAACAACTCAATGTTTATATCCCTGGACAAATTATCTAGCAACAGCATACTAGCTAAATGGGACATATTAGCTAGCAAGTGCAAACTACCTAGTTAAATGTTTCAACCTGTCCCAAAATTAATATAATTGGTTCAGAGTTTTTTGATATTTTAACCTGCGTGTTGTGATCGCGTTTGATGTGGGGGGACAAAATCAAATCACGATTGCACACTAGCGCACGGCCGGTAGGGGAACACGGTGTTACCTGTAATTGACAGCAGCAGATCTGTGCCTGAGGGAGTAGCCTGCTCAGATATTTTTTCTATTTTTATTTTATTTATTTAACCTTTATTTAATTATGCGTTGTCGTGACGTTGAATCTGTTAATGTGACAACTGTTGCTCATCGAATGATTAACGGTTTACAATTGCGTGATTATTAAGTTAATCAAGCTATTATTAACCTGAGGCACCATGGGAAAATAAGTTTTTATTGAGTTTCTATTTCCCAAAGTAACTCAAAGAATATCGATTTTACAACAAGTCGCTAATTAATCAATTTTCTCTATGGTCTCATTCTGAACGTCACATAATCCGGAAATCTGCACAAACCCGAGTCCCACCAATGAGTCTGTACCACACCAATCTAGTTGGTTATTTATTGACTAGCAAGCTAAAATTATATTATAAGATACAGATACACAAAACAGTCTAGGCTATTGAGTAGAACTTAGTACAATGGGACAACACACTATGACACGTGTTACCCAAAATGGGGATTTAAAAGAGAGAAAAAGTACACGAGAAATATACATTTGGGTGCATTTGTCAGCTATGCTTATTTTAACCCTAACCTTGCCCCGAACTGCCGCTCTTATGGGTCAGAATGATGTAATTACGTTTTGAAGGCATGAAAAGAGTGTAGATATTCGATGGAGAGTGGAGACCGGGTGGTCTTGCATGAATTCACCCTCTTAGACGCAGCTACTCATCCGTAGCATGGATAGAAGAGGGTTCCTTTGTCTTCAACCTCGTGTTGTGGATTTGTTGACCACTCAGACCTTGGCTGCAGCTCGGTTCACTTAGTCTGACATGTAAATTCTTAACTCACATGTTTTATACCCTCGGTGCAGAAATGGGCATTTTCGCCATTATGGCAAGTTCTCTGGGCGTAACTAGTTACGAGGTTGGAGGTCTGGATTTAACTAGTTACGAGGCTGGAGGTCTGGGTTTAACTAGTTACGAGGCTGGAGGTCTGGGTTTAACTAGTTATGAGGCTGGAGGTCTGGGTTTAACTAGTTACGAGGCTGGAGGTCTGGATTTAACTAGTTACGAGGCTGGAGGTCTGGATTTAACTAGTTACGAGGCTGGAGGTCTGGGTATTACTCTGATCCAATTTAGACAAGTAACTTCACATTTCATCTTTACCAAAACATTCTCTTTGATTTGGACATTTTCCACCCAACGTACAATGTATAAACATCAAGCATATACCAGGACAACTCTTAAAGTTACACTATTTTCGTTATAACGTCGTCCTTTAACTTTGAATAACAAAACAAAAATGACAATTTTTCATCTTTCGTTATTAACACCATTGTGGCAGACGAAACCCCTTGTCCCAAAGTCCATTTATTGCATGTTTAATGTTCTGAGGCCGGTTCTCCATAGTGAGAGGACAAAAAATTTTTGTCTGCTGCCTTAGATTCACAATGGGTGAATAGGTGTCATTAAGGTGTCATAAAAACCATCTTCATACCCCTTGATCTCTTCTCCTCTGGTGGGTGTGAGAGATCTCTCTGTAGGATTGTGGTCCCCGGTAACCGGTAACCGGTAGCCGAGCAGGACAGTCACGACAGCATACTAACCAACTCTTTTAATGATATCTCTGTCATGGCATGGCAAAGAACATGTGTAAACTGCTGCGTTAGCTGCCATGAAACATTGAGGCGTAGCAGAAGTAGTAATGACTGGACCACCATGCTACCTGAGTGGGGGGGGGGGGGGATATTTAGACATCAGGGTTTGGGGTAGAGGTCGACCGATTAATCGGAATGGCCGATTTATTAGGGCCGATTTCAAGTTTTCATAACAATTGGAAATCGGTAATTTTGGACGCCGATTTTGCCTTTTTTTTTCTACCTTTATTTAACGAGGCAAATCGGTTAAGAACACATTCTTATTTTCAATGACGGCCTAGGAACGGTGGGTTAACTGCCTTGTTCAGGGGCAGAACGACAGATTTTTACCTTGTCAGCTCAGGGATTCAATCTTGCAACCTTACGGTTAACTAGTCCAACGCTCTAACCACCTGCCTTACATTGCACTCCACGAGGAGCCCGCCTGTTACGCGAATGCAGTAAGAAGCCAAGGTAAGTTGCTAGCTAGCATTAAACTTATCTTATAAAAAACAATCAATCAATCAATCATAATCACTAGTTAACTACACATGGTTGATGATATTACTAGTTTATCTAGCTTGTCCTGTGTTGCATATAATTGATGCGGTGCGTATCGTTGCTCCAACGTGTACCTAACCATAAACATCAATGCCTTTCTTAAAATCAATACACAGAAGTATATATTTTTTAAACCTGCTTATTTAGCTAAAATAAATCCAGGTTAGCAGGCAGTATTAACCAGGTGAAATTGTGTCACTTCTCTTGCGTTCATTGCACGCAGAGTCTCAGGGTATATGCAACAGTTTGGGCCGCCTGGCTCATTGCAAACTAATTTGCCAGAATTTTACGTAATTATGACATAACAGGAATATTTAGACTTATGGATGCCACCCGTTAGTATTTCACTGAAAGAATAAACGTTTTGTTTTCGTGATGATAGTTTCCGGATTCGACCATATTAATGACCTAAGGCTCGTATTTCTGTGTGTTATAATTAAGTCTATGATTTGATAGAGCCGTCTGACTGAGCGATGGTAGACACCAGCAGGCTCGGCTCGTAAGCATTTATTCAAGTTTTGCAGCTCTTCGCAATGCTTCAAGCATTGTGCTGTTTATGACTTCAAGCCTATCAACTCCCGAGATTAGGCTGGTGTAGCCGATGTGAAATGGCTAGCTAGTTAGCGGGGTGCGCGCTAATAGCATTTCAAACGTCACTCGCTCTGAGACTTGGAGTGGTTGTCCCCCTTGCTCTGCATGGGCAACGCTGCTTCGAGGGTGGCTGTTGTCGTTGTGTTCCTGGTTCGAGCCCAGGGAGGAGCGAGGAGAGGGACGGAAGCTATACTGTTACACTGGCAATACTAAAGTGCCTATAAGAACATCCAATAGTCAAAGGTATATGAAATACAAAATGGTATAGAGAGAAATAGTCCTATAATTCCTATAATAACTACAACCTAAAACTTCTTAACTGGGAATATTGAAGACTCATGTTAAAAGGAACCACCAGCTTTCATATGTTCTCATGTTCTGAGCAAGGAACTTAAACGTTAGCTTTCTTACATAGCACATATTGCACTTTTACTTTCTTCTCCAACACTTTGTTTTTGCATTATTTAAACCAAATTCAACATGTTTCATTATTTATTTGAGGCTAAATTGATTTTATTGATGTATTATATTAAGTTAAAATAAGTGTTCATTCAGTATTGTTGTAAATGTCATTATTACAAATAAATTTCAAAAATCGTCCAATTAATCGGTATCGGCTTTTTTTGGTCCTCCAATAATCGGTATCGGCATTGAAAAATCATAATCGGTCGACCTCTAGTTTGGGGAATATGAATCAGGTTAACCGGGTATTTTCAACCATCCTTGCCCGGCTGTTTCCAGTGAACCCTGGATTTTACATACAGACTCGAGGACAATTTACCAATATCCCTTGGCCAGGGTATGTGTGTGTGTGTTATTTTATTGTCCCTTTTGTACTTTAACTATTTGCACATCATTATAACACTGTATATAGACAATTTGACATTTGAAATGTCTTTATTTTTTCTATACTTTTGTGAGTGTAATGTTTACTGTTTATTTTGTATTGTTTATTTCACTTTTGTTTTATCTATTTCACTTGCTTTGGCGATGTTAACATATGACAAACCTATGTTTCCCATGCAGAGTCAGCGCTCTCTCTCTCATTCAATTCAAGGCGCTCTCTCTCATTCAATTCAAGGCGCTCTCTCTCTCATTCAATTCAAGGCGCTCTCTCTCTCATTCAATTCAAGGCGCTCTCTCTCTCATTCAATTCAAGGCGCTCTCTCTCATTCAATTCAAGGAGCTCTCATTCAATTCAAGGCGCTCTCTCTCATTCAATTCAAGGCGCTCTCTCTCATTCAATTCAAGGCGCTCTCTCTCTCATTCAATTCAAGGCGCTCTCATTCAATTCAAGGCGCTCTCTCTCTCATTCAATTCAAGGCGCTCTCTCTCATTCAATTCAAGGAGCTCTCTCTCTCATTCAATTCAAGGCTCTCTCTCATTCAATTCAAAGGGCTCTCTCTCATTCAATTCGTTAATGTAAATAATGAAGAGTGCAGGGCTCAGATTGCAACCCTGGCGAAGGCCCCGCCCCTGGTTAAAGAATTCTGTTATTTTTTTTAACCAATTTTAATGCTGCACGTATTGCCAATATACATTGATTTAGTTATGTCATATGTTTTAACCCTACACCACTTACAGTCCTGTATGCCAAATAGAATGAAATGCTTTTTGGAAGTCGATAAAGCAAGCGTATATTTTATTTATCTATCAGGATGTGTAGGGTGTAATGTAAATATGATCAGTTGTGCGATGTTTTGGTATAAATCCAATTTGGCTTTTACTCAAGACATTGTGCTTATTAAGGAAGTTTAGAACTCTTACATTTATAATACTACAGAAAACCTTCCCCAGGTTACTGTTCACACAAATGCCTCTGTAATTGTTAGGGTCACATTTGTCTCCATTCTTAAAGATTGGGGTTATGAGTCCTTGATGTCAGGGAAATAACCTACACTCAGGATCAAATTAAACAGTTTTAGTATAGCCAATTTAAATGTTGCACTAGTGAGTTTGAGCATCTCATTTAGGATGCCATCAGGTCCGCATGCCTTTTTAAATTTGAGAGCCTGAAGTTTCTTATAGAGCTCCTGGTCAGTAATTGGGGAGTCCAGTGGATTTTGATTGTCCTTTATAGCTTTTTCATTCAACTTCTCATGAATTTGGCGTTCTGCGTTTGTGTCAATTGTAAAATGAGTCGTCCATATGTCACCATTTTGTATCGCTAATTCCTCTTTTTGAAAGTTTTTTAATTTTTTTCCTCCCAATTTTGCCAGAAGTTGTTGGTGTTTATGGACTCCTCAATTAGCATCAGCTGCTTTCTGTTGTACTGGGCTTTTTTGGTTCTGAGTGTAAGTTTATAGAGTTGTAAAGTCTCACAGTAATGAAGGCGTAATTCACCATTATTTGGGTCTCTGTGCTTTTGGTTGGATAGTGTTCTAAGTTTTTTCCTTATAATTTTACAATCTGCATCAAACCAGTTGTCATCTGTGATGTTTTGTTTTTTATCAATTTCAATTGTGCTTCTTTTGCCGTTTGCCTGAATATATAGTTGATGTTTTGTCCTGCTAGATTGATGCCTTCTTTACTGTGAGTGAATGTGCTAACCAGAAAGTTATCTAAGCGTGTTTGGATATTTTGGTTCCAGGTTGCTTTCTGGTATTCTTCTGTGCTGTTTTGGGCCAATCTGTATGAATGTCTGATGTTGTACAGCTTACTGGGCTGTGAATGTCTGGTTGTTTCCAGGTCTGTTCTTTTGAGGAACAACGTAATTTGGCTGTGATCAGACAGAGGTGTTAGTGGCTTGACAGTGAATGAGCTGAGAGAGAAAGGGTCAATGTCTGTGATCCTATAGTCCAGCCCAGCCTCACATTCAATTCGCGCATATATGTACAAAATGTATTTCAGCAGATTTCGTGCGTTTTTGTGCATTTTTGGGGTGGTTCAAGAAGATGGGCTGCCAGGATGATTTAGTGGGTTAGAAGATGTGCTGCCAGGATGATTTAGTGGGTTAGAAGATGTGCTGCCAGGATGATTTAGTGGGTTAGAAGACGGGCTGCTGAGTTTTGAACCATTTGGAGCTTATCGAGGGAGTCTGTGTTAGTGCCGGGGAGTAGTGAGTTGCAATAGTCTATTCAGGAGAAGAAGAAAGCATGGATGAGAGTTTCGGTCGGCAGAACAGGAGAGGGAGGGGGCTGACTGGCGAATTCGCCTAAGTGGAATAATTTGTTTTTTACAGTCTGACGGATGTGGTGGTTGAGGGATAGGCTCTTAAAGTAGACAAACATACATATTTCTGTCCAAATACCTTTCATAATTGCCACATACAACCTTTGGATTGCTGCCATTGAGGTCTGGTTCATCATACCACTGTGAGGACACAGTGCAGTTGACGACAAAATGTTACCCTTCTTCCTCTTGCTGAGGAGTAGCAAAGGGGTACACTCCTAACTTGTAGAACCTATGTACCTGGGATCATTGATGACAAAATAACTTCCAGAAACACAACAAATATCAGTCAAATAATGACATTTAGATTTACAGTCAAATAATGACATTTAGATTTACAGTCAAATGACAACAACAAATAAGTGCATAGGGCAGGAATGCATAAATATGTTTTAGAGGAAAACATAATAAAGCTTACCAGCTTGTTTGCTGCATTAATCAAGGTTGCAAATCTTCCATATTTAATAGTCTTAGTTGCCCATTCATCCGTAGCCTTCATTTTTTGGGCCTCTAACTTCATCTTCAGCTGTATTATTGCGCCACAGAACTTGCACTTCTTTGAGGCTACTCCTATTGATGTTTTACAGCTAGGACACAGCTTACGGCTGGAGCCAGGAGCCATTCTGCATGAAAGGTGGATATGAAAGTGTCAGAAAGAATAGCCCTATACACATCACTTTGACTGATGGAATGCACCAGGGAGGTCCACTCTGGCAATGGGCTTGAATTGACAAGGATAACTACAGATTGTGAGATGAAAAACTATACCAACAATAGCAATTAATAAAGAGAGTTTGGCCAACTAAGGAGCTGACGTTGAGTTCACATTAAACTCCAAGCCCTGACCCTTCTCAAACCCACTAAAGAAGTGCTGTGTGTGTGTTTGAAGGTGACATGGGTTTCAATGACTCAATCATATGGGTCAGATCTGATAATGGACCTCGCCTGGTAATAAAACTAAGCCTGAGGCTTTAACATGCCACACTGTAACTGTAACGGTCCTGACCTGTTTTATGTTGTTTTTTGTATGTGTTTAGGTCAGGGCATGTGTTTTGGGTGGGCAGTCTATGTTATCTGTTTCTATGTTGGTTTTGGTTGCCTGGTATGGCTCTTAATTAGAGGCAGGTGTTTTGCGTTCTCCTCTAATTAAGAGTCATATTTAGGTAGGGTGTTCTCACTGTTTGTGGGTGATTGTCTCCTGTGTCTGTGTCGATGTTACACCATACGGGATTGTTTCGGTTTGTTCGTGCGTTTTTGTAGTAAGTACTTGTTCGTTCGTTCTGCGTGTGTTATATCAGTTCGTCGTACTAAAGTCTGTCTATTTTCGTTTTGTTATTTTATTCAAGTATAGTTTGTTTCGTTTTGTCTTATAAATAAAATTCATCATGTATTCACAACCCGCTGCGCCTTGGCTCGATCACTACTCCTCCTCTTCTTATGAAGAGAGGAACGCCGTTACAGTAACGTAATGTGTCATACTAACTGTTGACTACTATTGTAACCAGGATGTAGGCTACCTGCCATTTTTTTATTTATTTTTATTTCACATTTATTTAACCAGGTAGGCAAATTGAGAACACGTTCTCATTTACAATTGCGACCTGGCCAAGATAAAGCAAAGCAGTTCGACACATACAACAACACATAGTTACACAAGGAATAAACAAACATACAGTCAATAATACAGTGAAAAATAAGTCTACATACAATATGAGCAAGTGAGGTGAGATAAGGGAGGTGAAGGCAAACAAAATATATGTATAAATAAATAAAAATATAAAAAGGCCATGGTGGTGAAGTAAATACAATATAGCAAGTAAAAAAAAAAAGTAGAGATAGTAGAGATAGAAAAAAGTAGAGATAGAAATAATGGGGTGCAAAGGAGCAAAATAAATAAATACAGTAGGTAAAGAGGTAGTTGTTTGGGCTAAATTGTAGATGGGTTATGTACAGGTGCAGTAATCTATGAGCTGCTCTGACAGCTGGTGCTTAAAGCTAGTGAGGGAGATAAGTGTTTCCAGTTTCAGAGATTTTTGTAGTTCGTTCCAGTCATTGGCAGCAGAGAACTGGAAGGAGAGGCGGCCAAAGGAAGAATTGGTTTTGGGGGTGACCAGAGAGATATACCTGCTGGAGCGCGTGCTACAGGTAGGTGCTGCTATGGTGACCAGCGAGCTGAGATAAGGGGGGACTTTACCTAGCAGGGTCTTGTAGATGACCTGGAGCCAGTGGGTTTGACGACGAGTATGAAGCGAGGGCCAGCCAACGAGAGTGTACAGGTCGCAGTGGTGAGTAGTATATGGGGCTTTGGTGACAAAACGGATGGCACTGTGATAGACTGCATCCAATTTATTGAGTAGGTTTTTGAAGGCTATTTTGTAAATGACATCACCGAAGTCGAGTATTGGTAGGATGGTCAGTTTGTTTTACAAGGGTATGTTTGGCAGCATGAGTGAAGGATGCTTTGTTGCGGAATAGGAAGCCAATTCTAGATTTAACTTTGGATTGGAGATGCTTGATGTGAGTCTGGAAGGAGAGTTTACAGTCTAACCAGACACCTAGGTATTTGTAGTTGTCCACATATTCTCAGGTGCACAGTGCAATGAGTGTCGTTAGTTGACAGATTAAACAATACTTGGGCCAGTGGGATTTGGTTGCTTATTTTAAAATACATAGCCTCAGGTGCACAGTGCAATGAGTGTCGTTAGTTGACAGATTAAACAATACTTGGGCCAGTGGGATTTGGTTGCTTATTTTAAAATACAATTTTTGAATAATCTTCTCCAGTTGGTTGGCATTTTAAAACTACAACCTGGTTTGTTTTTGAAAACACAAGAAATGGGAAGAAAGCTGAATTAAAAGAGAAAAAGTTTCCACTTACTTAAAATGCAGCCAGATGGATAGATCAAGAGACCTGTACAAAGAGGATGTATAGAAAGAAAGAGAGAGATAGAGAGACTTAAGGTGTAGATCTGAGTTGTCTGAATAGAAGGGTGGTAGGTGTGAAGGGTCTTTATTTGGAGCTGCAAAGTAAACAGAATAGAACAAGTTTAGAATTGTATTTCACAGCTGTATATGTAGGATACTTATTTTAATTTAAAAAAAAATGTAACTCAGCATTAAAATGTACTTAATTAGTAAGTGGATTATATCACAAAAAATACAGGTGGTGTACAAAAATGTAAAGAATGTGAATGATGGATAACAAGATGACCATTCACTGTGGATGGGAGCATTGCTGTCTGGTAGTCCCAATTCATCCATTGTTTGGAATTGTTTTCTCCACAAGATCTAAAACTGTCTAATTTAGAAAGACTTTGCAAAGACAAGTTGAACTAGCTCTAATAGGCAGGGGTGTCAAACTCATTCCACAGAGGGCCGAGTGTCTGCTGGTTTTTTGGGGGGTTTCATGTCAATGAACACCTGGACAACCTAACCAGGTGAGGGGAGTTCCTTAGTCGTTTGTGACCTTCATTTATCAATCAAGGGTGGAGCAAAAACCTGCAGACACTCAGACCTCCCATGGTAGGAGTTTGACACGTGGATTAAAGTAATTAACCACTCAAACTAGTTTAATCAGGTGTGTAGATGTTGCCCAGAACAAAACCCTGCGCCCACCATTGAACTCCATAGACTGTAGCCT
The DNA here is from genome assembly GCF_029448725.1 of Salvelinus fontinalis. Classification (NCBI taxonomy): domain Eukaryota; kingdom Metazoa; phylum Chordata; class Actinopteri; order Salmoniformes; family Salmonidae; genus Salvelinus; species Salvelinus fontinalis. The sequence goes on from NC_074677.1 coordinate 720,223, forward strand.
AGCTCGCTAGCTAGCTAAAGCCAGCTGAACTGTTGAGTAGGCCTATAGCTAAGATTTTGATTGAAAACCTTGACAGATCAGTGAAAATGCATAGTGGTTTGAAAAATGTCGTAAAAAATCAATCTCCATAACATTACATACTATCGATTACAACCACATGGTTTATTTGCATACTTCACTTACCGGGAAAGAGAATGATCGCGTGGGAGGATCGGGTACGTTCCAAGTTGTCTTCTTTGTTGAAGTCATGGTGCGCATTTGTGTTGTAGGTCAAATTACACCGATTCTGCACAGAATAAGAATATACATTCAAACTACCTGGAAAAGCGTTTCTAAGATTAATTTAATTTGATATTCTTATATAAACTGAACAACACAGAAAGTAACCTCCCCTGCAGCCGATTGTGTTGACGAGCTGGAACGCGCTCCGCATTACGTTGGCTTGAAGTTGCATATGTACAGTACTGATCTTGGGTCAGTTTTCCGTTATATTCTCGTACGACTCGGGGAGAGAAACCCGCAAGGGTTTTGATCGGCCAACATGTTTTCTGACTGCAATGAGCGCAACACCCAAAAATATTAAGTGAAATCAAGCATAGAAAACAGTATTTGCCATTGATAATGTATTTAAATGTTCCCTGGCAAAGATCCCAAAGAGTGCCATTACTTGGAGTAATCTCTGAACGGTTTCATGTCTGCAGCAAATACATGCATCGGAAGAGTGGAGTGGAAGACTAAATACATTTCTGTCAATGGAAAAATCACCCATAAAATAAATCTGAAGACAGATGCAGATGTAGGCTATGTATGTAGGCTGCTATTACACATACTAATGCCTCGTTCAGGTACTATCGGAGTTCTCGGGGATTCCTAGTTCCGACTGGGAAGTTTCACTTGAATGACCCTCCAAATAGGAATTACAAGAGGGAAATTAGAAAATGATGTGGCCAATCTTATTGGTTTAAGAATTGTTCCGACTTGAAAAGAACTTGAAAACAATAATGTCGGAGTTACGACTTCCCATTGTCCAGTTTCCCAGGAGAATGTGAAGCCAGCATAATACTACATTCAAGTGCTAGTCGGTACTAGGAAACTGACTTGCTAACTGGTTGAACGCGTTAAGTGTAAGCCAACATAATTCATTATTTTTACATGAACCTGTTTAACATGTAATACATGCATTATGAAGAAAATTGTGTAATTTAAGCTCCACGAAATATGAAATGGGTTATGAATAAAATCGTGTATGGTTGCCTACATGAAAAAAAGGCGTTCTGATTACAAGTGCACCCGTATCCAAAGTCTTAAGCGAAATCAAGCACAGAAAACAGCATTGGCATTAATAAAACAATATTTCCCACGAATTAAGTCGCAGGTAAATGTGCATCTTTTCTCAAATTCTGTTCAGCCAGTCTAAAACATATAGGCATACAACGACACATTTTAAAACATGCTTAAACAAAGACAACATTTCTGTATATTCATGACGTTAAATTAGCCATTTAAGAAGAACAAAAAATGAAATATAAATTATCGCGTCTACATGGTTGTTGCAAAGGCTTGTGTCGCCTACTGGTTAAATTCGTGTCTTTTCGTACGAATTAAGTAGCACAGAAATTCGTGTATTTTCAAACGAATTTAACCAGCCCAAAAATGCACAAAAACGCACGAAATCTGCTGAAATACATTTTGTACATATATGCGCGAATTGAATGTGAGGCTGTGATCATATAGTCTACTGTACTGTGGCCAAGAGGTGAGCAGTAGGTGAATCTCCCCAAAGAGTCCCCCCGTAACCTACCATTGACAAAGTACAGACCCAGGCTTCTACAGAGCTGCAACAGATCCCTTCCGTTTTTGTTGACGGTGCTGTCACTGTTGTTTCTATGGGGGAGATTAAGGCAGTTAGAAACAGTATGGCCTGTAATAAAGCTGTCCCCTCGTGTGCTCGTTAGATCAGGTCGTGTTCCTGTGTGCTCGTTAGATCAGGTAGTGTTCCTGTGCACGCATTTGTGTCCCCACTGATGAGCACATTTCCCTGGGCCTGGAAATGGCATGTCTCTTCCTCAAGGGTGGGGAAGATCTCCTCTGAGTAATATGGGGATTCTGAGGGGGGGGATATATATTGCGCAAAGGAACATATTTTTCTGTCAGTACAAGTTCTTTTTTCAGTTTTAATCAAATGTGATATTTACCAATTTTGAGGGGGTCAATTAGATGTTGTAGTTCGGATTTGTACCAAATGATCAGTCCTCCAGAGTCTCTGCCTCTATTGACAGAGCTGTGTTTCTGTGACGGTACAATTACCTCTCTGTAACCTGTGGTACAGTGAGTGACAATGTCAGCCTTACACCATGTCTCCTGCAGAATGATGACGTCAACATCTTTAAGGTTTTTGTTGAACTCCAGTGCTAAACTCTTCAGTCCAAAGGTTGATGAGTTTAGGCCCTGAATGTTCCACATGCTAACTGATAGTGATTTCATGTTCCAAAAGAAAGAATAGCAGTCAGAAATACAGTAACTACTAACTAATAAGTTGTTAAGAGATAAACAGGATAACAGCTAACAATATTCCTTATTCATTGAACAAGTAAATTCTAGTACAATAGGTGTGTGTGTGCGTGTGTTTAGTGCAGATGTATTGGAGGAGCTGTTTAATCTCACTTAATCCTCCAGGTTTCTCCTGGGGTGGTGAGGGGCTGCAGCTTCTCTCTAGGAGTCTCTACAGTCTGTTCTCTGTGCTGCAGCCCCCTCTTGATGACAGACAACTCCTTTACCATCTCCTCCTTTACCTGCACCAGCTCTCTCCTCATGGTGGCCTTTACCTCCTCAAGAGCTGTGGTAAGACTCTCTCCTCATAGTGACCTTTACCTCCTCAAGAGCTGTGGTAAGGCTCTCTCCTCATGGTGACCTTTACCTCCTCAAGAGCTGTGGTAAGGCTCTCTCCTCGTGCTGTGGTAAGGCTCTCTCCTCACGGTGACCTTTACCTCCTCAAGAGCTGTGGTAAGGCTCTCTCCTCACGGTGACCTTTACCTCCTCAAGAGCTGTGGTAAGACTCTCTCCTCGTGCTGTGGTAAGGCTCTCTCCTCACGGTGACCTTTACCTCCTCAAGCGTTGTGGTAAGGCTCTCTCTCAGCTCCTGGACAGAGTTCTTCAGCTGGGTCCTGCACTGGTTGATCTGGTCCTGTAGAAGCTCTGTGTCTGGGCTGGTGGTGGTGTAGCTGGGGGGCTGCTCCTTCAGCTCAGTAACCCATACCTCTATCACAGCCAGCCTGTCTCTCAACAGGCTGATGGTAGTGTGGTCTTGGCTCTGGTGGTTGTAGGCAGGCAGGGAGGAGGATGGTCCTGCTGTTGGGGTGCCTGAGGTGAGGGGAGAGGTCGGGGTGCTGTCCTTTTCTTTTTTGCTTTCCGCTGTCTTCGTTAGGGGGGGGAAGTCCTGCACAACAGAGCTGAGTGCAGCCTCACTGCCCTGGACCATGACAGTGCCGTTCTGATACATATTTACAGTCAGAAACCTGTTTTCCTGGTCCTTATCGCTGTCCTCAAAAATGTGGATTTGCCTTCCCTTGCAGATGCCTTTCTTCGTGGTATAGCTGAAATGCCTGGTTCCATCTGTATGCCAGGCAGTAGTGTGGTCTGTGTAAAATAACAGGTTTGTAACAGTCCTGTTTTGTGAGCAGTCGGCAAACAAAGTTTCTGGGTTCTCCCTCAGAATTCTGTGTTTAAAATGGATTCTTCCCTTCTCTGATTTGATTTCTGCTGGGTATTCAAAAAAAAGGGGGGAAAGTCTCTGTCGCTGCTAGCGCTGCCTCAGTGGCCGTGTTGCTACGGTTACCACCAGTAAACAGTTAGAGCTAGACGGTAAGCTAGTTGACAGATTTGAATTTGGCTAGCTACCACGATGAAGATTGGTCTTTTAACTCACTCTCTGTCAATATTTTCCTCCAGTTAACCCACCGTTCCTAGGCCGTCATTGAAAATAAGAATGTGTTCTTAACTGACTTGCCTTGTTAAATAAAGGTGTAAAAAAAATTATATAAAAAAAATCGGGGTCCAAAAATAGCAATTTCCAATTGTTATGAAAACGTGAAATCGGCCCTAATTAATCGGCCATTCCGATTAATCGGTCGACCTCTAGTTCAGATGTCAGAGTGGGGTGGTGAGCCGTTCTGACCTTGAGCAGTGAGGCACAGTCCATAGTGATCTGTTGATTTATATTGTCCATCAACTGTCCTGGGAAGTCTTTTCAATATTGGTTGTTGGGAACACAGCCTGTGCCCGTTCTGCCACACTTCTCACTGCCCTAGATACATTTTCACCGTTGGCATGAAGGTGGTTTGTGCCAGTGTGGATGATGATGTTGTCGAGGGTGTCAATCCTGGTCTGACTGAGTAGCTGCATTGCACTGTCAGTTGTAGGACACCAGAACTTATACACCTGGTGTCTAGGGAATAATCTTTCCTGGACCAGGAACTGCCCATTTGAGTCAATAAGGATTGTAGTGGTGGGTGAATGTCTGGGTGGAGCAGACTGGTTTTCTGACCTGGTCTGGAACAGACTGGGAGGCTGGTAGGTTGATCTGGGCTGGAGCAGACTGGTTTTCTGACCTGGTCTGAAACAGACTGGGAGGCTGGTAGGTTGACCTGGGCTGGAGCAGACTGGTTTTCTGACCTGGTCTGAAACAGACTGGGAGGCTGGTAGGTTGACCTGGGCTGGAGCAGACAGGCTGGTGCAGTGTCATCAGGCTGTGTGGTGGAGACCATGCTGGTTATGCTGGTCTCAGGCTCTGCCTGTGTTGTACCAAGCTGGTAGACATGTTCTCTAGATGCAGAGGACATAATGACTAGCTGCTGGTTGAGGGCGGTCGATGTACCTCTCTCTCTGCTCAGGCTCCTCTCTCGTTGTGCTCAGATGGTCTCTGAGGTCATCATTTGTCTGACTCAGTTTTTGTCCATTCTGCTTTCTAGTTTAGCAATAGATGCTCTGCTCTCCTCCCTGAACTGTTTCATCTCTTCTTCTAGTTTCTGGACAGTTTCCTCCTCTTGAAGCTTGTTCTCTCTGAGTTCTATGACCTCTGCTTCGACTAGAGAGAGGGTGTTGTGGAAACGTTGCATAGCAGGTGTTCTTGGTGTTGTAGGCCTGTCCTTGGCTCTGTCTGCTGCAGGTGACGTAGGTAGAGGGACACTGAGGGCTTCTTGCTGGGTCACAGAAACCGTTTGGGGGTCTGTTTTTCTCCATCATCTCCCTCCTTGCCTTTCTCCTCAGCTTCTGAGATGAGTTCAGCCTCTACTTTTAGGCTAGCAAACCTATTCTCAAAAGCCTGGAGGCTTGAATCATTGCCTTGCATTAATACAGTTCCATTATTATATACGTTTACTGTTTGATATGTGTTGCTAAGGTCAGCTTCTTCAAAAATGCTGATCTGACATCCTTGGCTGATGCCTCTCTTTTCTTGAGAAAGGGAAATGGTTGCAAATAACCCTTTTCCATGTGTGCCCTCATGTGGTATTAAATATGACATTTGCTCTTGTTTTGCAACTGGTAAGATGTACAAACAGGCATTCATGGTGTAGGGGCTTCCTTTCCTCTTGACCGTAGCCACTGCCCTAGCCTGAAGCGGGGTTGTCTCTATAGGTCTCTATAGGTCTGGTCTCTATAGGTCTGGTCTCTATAGGTCTCTATAGGTCTGGTCTCTATAGGTCTGGTCTCTATAGGTCTGGTCTCTATAGGTCTGGTCTCTATAGGTGTAGGGGCTTCCTTTCCTCTTTACCATGGCCACTGCCCTAGCCTGAAGAGGGTTTGTTCCGTACGCATACAGTCCACACTCAAGGTTTCCAAACGGCCAAAACATTCAATGACATGCAGGGATATGGTGCAACAAAAATGTTTATTCTTCTTATATCTAACAAAAAAATGATTCTCCAATCAACTTAAAGCATAGATTACTTGATATGGAAAATACATAATATGACCTGTCTGTATGTATGTCTGTATGGTCAGAAAACTATATCGCTCCCGTGTCTAGCAAGGACTCCTCCCCCCGAAGGCCCAACTTCCTGCCTTCATCCTAATACACTTAACACAGTACAATGAATGGGAAAGAGGGGCGGCCAACAACTGAGTTAAACTAACAACAAATTAATATATCTCAATCAGTTAAATATAAATCATAAAGGTACGTACCTAATATTTCATCATATACATTAATATTCAATATATTTACACAAATGTACATGGAGCTCAGTATGTTCAGTCTTTTATACAAAAATGTCCAAATCGGCTCTAAAACTTGGTTCTGTCCCATCATCAAACCATGGTTCTGTCCCATCATCAAACCCAAACCTTGGTTCTGTCCCATCATCAAACCCAAACTTGGTTCTGTCCCATCAACAAACCCAAACCATGGTTCTGTCCCATCATCAAACCCAAACCATGGTTCTGTCCCATCAACAAACCTTGGTTCTGTCCCATCAACAAACCATGGTTCTGTCCCATCAACAAACCTTGGTTCTGTCCCATCAACAAACCATGGTTCTGTCCCATCAACAAACCATGGTTCTGTCCAATCAACAAACCATGGTTCTGTCCCATCAACAAACCATGGTTCTGTCCCATCAACAAACCTTGGTTCTGTCCCATCAACAAACCTTGGTTCTGTCCCATCAACAAACCTTGGTTCTGTCCCATCAACAAACCATGGTTCTGTCCCATCAACAAACCATGGTTCTGTCCCATCAACAAACCATGGTTCTGTCCCATCAACAAACCTTGGTTCTGTCCCATCAACAAACCATGGTTCTGTCCCATCAACAAACCATGGTTCTGTCCCATCAACAAACCTTGGTTCTGTCCCATCAACAAACCATGGTTCTGTCCCATCAACAAACCATGGTTCTGTCCCATCAACAAACCATGGTTCTGTCCCATCAACAAACCATGGTTCTGTCCCATCAACAAACCTTGGTTCTGTCCCATCAACAAACCCAAACCATGGTTCTGTCCCATCAACAAACCTTGGTTCTGTCCCATCAACAAACCATGGTTCTGTCCCATCAACAAACCATGGTTCTGTCCCATCAACAAACCATGGTTCTGTCCCATCAACAAACCTTGGTTCTGTCCCATCAACAAACCTTGGTTCTGTCCCATCAACAAACCTTGGTTCTGTCCCATCATCAAACTCAAACCTTGGTTCTGTCCCATCAACAAACCATGGTTCTGTCCCATCAACAAACCATGGTTCTGTCCCATCAACAAACCTTGGTTCTGTCCCATCAACAAACCTTGGTTCTGTCCCATCATCAAACCCAAACCATGGTTCTGTCCCATCAACAAACCTTGGTTCTGTCCCATCAACAAACCCAAACCATGGTTCTGTCCCATCAACAAACCTTGGTTCTGTCCCATCAACAAACCTTGGTTCTGTCCCATCATCAAACCATGGTTCTGTCCCATCAACAAACCCAAACCATGGTTCTGTCCCATCAACAAACCATGGTTCTGTCCCATCATCAAACCATGGTTCTGTCCCATCATCAAACCATGGTTCTGTCCCATCAACAAACCCAAACCTTGGTTCTGTCCCATCAACAAACCCAAACCATGGTTCTGTCCCATCAACAAACCCAAACCATGGTTCTGTCCCATCATCAAACCCAAACCATGGTTCTGTCCCATCATCAAACCCAAACCATGGTTCTGTCCCATCAACAAACCCAAACCTTGGTTCTGTCCCATCAACAAACCCAAACCTTGGTTCTGTCCCATCAACAAACCATGGTTCTGTCCCATCAACAGCTTTCTCCCTTTGGATGTCTGGTGGGTAAACAATTTCCATAGCAACGCTGGTGATGTTGGCTACAATGTTGCAACAGAGTCCTACCTTTTCCAAAACATATGTGTGTCTTGTGTTGTATCTAGTGTCTTTAGAGAACTGCATAGCTGTGTGCTCAATTCTATACACCTGTCAGCAACGGGTGTGGCTGAAATAGCCGAATCCACTAATTTTAAGGGGTGTCCACATACTTTTGTATAAAGAGTGTAGCTTCTTCCCCTTCAGGAGACTGAAAAGATTTGGCATGGGTCCTCAGATCCTCAAAAGGTTTTACAGCTGCACCATCGAGAGCATCCTGATGGGTTGCATCACTACCTGGTATGGCAGGCAGTGATGAATCTCTTCATTCAAAGACACAATCATGGACACTCTTACTGACAGTTGTGGCTGCTTTGCGTGATGTATTGTTCCTTCTTGCCCTTTGTGCTGTTGTCTGTGCCCAATAATGTTTGTACCCTGTTTTGTGTTGCTACCATCTTGTTGTCATGTGTTGCTGCCTTGCTATGTTGTTGTCTTAGGTCTCTCTTTATGTAGTGTTGTGGTGTCTCTTGTCATGTGTTTTGTCCTATATTTAAAAATATATATATATATTTTAATCCCAACTCCCGCAGGAGGCCTTTTTCCTTTTGGTAGGCCGTCATTGTAAATAAGAATTTGTTCTAAACTGACTTGCCTAGTTAAATAAATGTAAAATAAACAAAAATGTAAATTTAAAAACTGCTCGGCCTACAGAGGCACTACAGAGGATAGTGCGTACGTCCCAGTACATCACTGGGGCCAAGCTTCCTGCCATCCAGGACCTCTATAACAGGCGGTGTCAGAGGAAGGCTCTACAATTTGCCAAAGACTCCAGCCATCCTAGTCATAGACTGCTCTCTCTGCTACCACACGGCAAGTGATACAGGAGCGCCAAGTCTAGGTCCAAAAGACTTCTTAAAGCTTCTTCCCCAAGCCATAAGACTCCTGAACAGCTAATCAAATGGCTGCCCAGACTATTTGCCTATTTTACACTGCTGCTACTCTCTGATTATTATATGTACATAGTCACTTTAACTCTACCTACATGTACATATTAACGTTACCTCAATTACCTCGACTAACCGGTGCCCCCCATTGACTCGATACCGGAACCCCCTGTATATAGCCTCATTATTGTATTTTTTTTTGCTTTAGTTTATTTATAAAATATTTTCTTAAAACTGCATTGTTGTTTAAGGGCTTGTAAGTAAGCATTTCACGGTAAGGTCTGTTGTATTCGGGGCATGTGACTGCCGTTAATCCTCATCGAAGAAGAACTGTAATCCCATCTAGTCAAAACCCTTGACAGGATGTTATAAAACTTCCGGCTTTTAAATTTAAAAAAATTAGGCGGGCCGTATGACGTATTTCCTGCATTGTCTGCGACTGTCTGTTGCCAACCCGCTCAAGTTCGAAAAAACATGTCGGGGAGAAAAGCACTTCGCAAAGAGTCAAACGTGACATTTGAAGTCACCGTCGACGGTGGAGCTTATGCTGACTCGACCGTCATTAAGGACAACTCTAAACAAGGGCTGTTAGGAGAAGACGACGATAGCGACCCACCGGTCGTCTTTCTCTGCGGGAGTTGCAAGTTGCCAGTCGGTGACTCGCTGTCTTGGGCTGGGAGTGAAGACGAACAAAGTCAAATACTGCTCAAACGTAAGTTGCTCGCTGACTCTGTCCTAACTAGCTAACTACATTTTAGACTTGGATAGTGTGATAGCCTTGGTTGTGTCAGAATGGAATTCAATACTAGGGTGTCTTGTCACTCATTGTCGTGTTTGTTTTGACAATGAGCAAAAGGAATTGAAAAGTCCCTCGCTGCAACCGCTGTAGACGGGCCCGCCAGGTTTTCTTTTGCGGAGGCTTTCCAGATGGGCGAAGCGACGTTCAAATTGTATTTGTCATCTGCGCCGAATACAACCAGTGTAGACTTTAGCGTGAAATACTTACTAACAGTGGGAGTCCTTTCTCAACAAGGCAGAGTTAAAGCTGCAAAATGCAGACATCGCTCCGTCCGACATTTCCTAGTTAGTACAATTCTAATAGTTTGGCTAATTTCAGTTCGTGACAAAGGATAGTGTGTAGAGAATAATTTGTACCTTAACCACTGTGAAATATATTTTCCTTTATCCAAAAGAATGTTTTTTTAGCCGTTTTGAAACTGGTGTACAAAAGTAAAAGATGCAAAAACGAAAGCTAATCACGGGAAGCATAGAAATAGTGCGCATAGAACCGATCTATCGCTTCTTAGACTTGCTTTTAATAACACATCTGTAATTCTTTTTTTTAATGTGAATTTGTTCTGGTCTCCTTAAAGAAAAGTGACTTTGCAGATAGACATTCCATGAATAGAACTGACATAATTCGTTAGAATCAGAGAGTTATGTTTGTTCTACATAAAATATTTTTGGACCCCCAAGAATGATGTCGGACAAGCCGGGCTGTGTTCAGCAGGAGGAAGGACAAAAAGGTTTGTGCAACTTTCAGATAGAAATGTATTTATTAAGAATCCTCGTTAGCTGCTGCTGCGCAAGGAACATTGTCCGATGTTGAGATGTCTGTTACTTGAACTCTGTGAAGCATTTATTTGGGCTGCAATTTCTGAGGCTGGTAACTCGAATGAATTTATCCTCTGCAGCAGAGGTAACTCTGGGTCTTCCTTTCCTGTGGCGGTCCTCATCAGAGCCAGTTTCATCATAGGGCTTGATGGTTTTTGTGACTGCACTTGTAGAAACTTTCAAAGTAATTTACATTTTCAGGATTAACTGACTTTCATGTCAAAATGTTGTCCGTTCTCCCGCTGAACGCAGCCCGGCATCATCGGATCCTACTCATGTGAAGGTAGCCACAACAGTGGAATTTGCAGTTTCCTTTAAAATAAAAGTCCCTCCACTTTGATTTGTCACATGTGCAGAATACAACGGGTGTGGACTTAAGCATCAAATGCTTGCTTACGAGCCCTTCCCAAGGATGCAACGTTAAAGAGAAATATTAACACATAGAATACACAAGAATGGAGCTATATACAGGGAGTACCAGATTAATACAACTAGTGAATTTATGCCATATTTGGACTAAGTCCTGCTAAACACGGTTAGAATGTTACATAATTTAAAATTACTATAATTTGTTTGACAAACAAACAACTGTTAATCCCACAGTGGATGTATTAGACTGTAATTGCATTGGGGGAATACTTAGTGCCTTTTGAAAGTATTCAGACCCCTTGACTTTTTCCACATTTTGTTACTTTACAGCCTTAATTTAAAATATATTTAAATAAAATATACTCAGCAATCTACACACACTACCCCATAAGGACAAAGTGAAAACAGGTTTTTAGAAATGTTTGCAAATGTATTATAAATTAACAACAGATACCTTATTTACATAAGTCTTATACTCGAAATTGAGCTCAGGTAAATCCTGTTTCCATTGATCATCCTTGATGTTTTTATAAGTTGGAGTCCACCTGTGGTAAATTCAATTGATTGGACATGATTTGGAAATGCACGCAACTGTCTATATAAGGTCCCACAGTTGACAATGCATGTCAGAGTAAAAACCAAGCCATAATGTTGAAGGAATTGTCCGTGGAGATCCGAGACAGGATTGTGTCGAGGCACAGATCTGGGGAAGGATACCAAAACATTTCTGGAGCATTGAAGGTCCCCAAGTACACAGTGGTTTCCATCATTCTTAAATAGAAGAAGCTTGGAACCACCAAGTCTCTTCCTAGAGCTGGACGCCCGGCCAAACTGAGCAGTCAGGGGAGAAGAGCCTTGGTCAGGGAGGTGACCAAGAACCTGATGGTCACGCTGACAGACATCCGGAGTTCATCTGTGGAGATGGTTGTCCTTGGAAGACTCTCCCATCTCTGCAGCACTCCACCAATCAGGCCTTTATGGTAGTGGCCAGACGGAAACCACTCCTCAGTAAAAGGCACATGACAGCCCACTTGGAGTTTACCAAAAGGCACCTAAAGACTCTCAGACCAAGAGAAACAAGATTCTTTGGTCTGATGAAACCAAGATTTAACTCTGGCCTGAATGCCAAGTGTCACGTCTGGAGGAAACCTGGCACCATCGATACAGTGAAGCATGGTGGTGGCAGCATCATGCTGTGGGGATGTATTTCAGCGGCAGGGACTGGGAGACCAGTCACGATCGATGGAAAGATGAACGGAGCAAAGTACAGAGAGATCCTTGATGAAAACCTGCTCCAGAGCGCTCAGGACCTCAGACTGGTGGCGAAGGTTCACCTTCCAACAGGACAACAACCCTAAGCACATAGCTAAAACAATGCAAGCATGGCTTCGGGCCAAGTCTCTGAATGTCCTTGAGTGCCCCAGCCAGAGCCTGGAACCCAATCGAACATCTCTGGAGCGACCTGAAAATAGCTGTGCAGCGACGCTCCCCATCCAACCTGACAGAGCTTGAGAGGATCTGCAGAGAAGAATGAGAGACACTCCACAAATACAGGTGTGCCAAGCTTGTAGCATCATACCCAAGAAAATTTGACGTAATCGCTGCCAAATGTGCTTCAACAAAGTACTGAGTAAAGGGTCTGAAAATTTATGGTAATGTGATATTTACATTTTTATAAATGAACAAAATTCTAAACCTGTTTTTGCTTTGTCATTATTGGGTATTGAGCGAGGGTAAAGCTAGTTACTCACATTTTGGTACAAGGGTGTAACCTAATGTTAAATGTGGAAAAAGTCAAGAGCTCTGAATACTTATGTAAGTAAGGTATTTCTGTTTATTTTTTATACGTGTGTTTAAATGTATAAGAACCTGATTTTGCTTATTCATTATGGGGTATTGTGTGTAGAGTGATGAGGAAAAACATATATTTATTCCATTTTAGAATAAAATTATAACGTAACATAAATGTGGAATAAGTCAAGAGGTCTGAATAGTTTAAGGCACTGTTTATGAACCATACAGCCTTAACCCATTTCATGTGTAAAATCCATAGGTATCAGCCTGCTCAGTAACACCCGCAGAACACTATGTAGAGTTTACACAAATACTATTATTATTATTAATATTAGTGTTTTAGTGCTGTTGCAGGTCTCTGAAACAACTGTGAAATTAGACACATTAGCTCTGAATTTTTCATTACACGTAATACATTGACTGGTGAGCTAATGCAGTGGGTTTAATCTAGTTGGTGACCCCTGCCCTACTCAGTGGGTTAGTTTATCTAGTTGGTGATCCCCGCCCTACTCAGTGGGTTAGTTAATCTAGTTGGTGACCCCTGCCCTATGCAGTGGGTTAGTTAATCTAGTTGGTGATCCCTACCCTATGCAGTGGGTTAGTTAATCCAGTTGGTGACCCCTGACCTATGCATTGGGTTAGTTAATCCAGTTGGTGACCCCTGACCTATGCATTGGGTTAGTTAATCCAGTTGGTGACCCCTGACCTATGCATTGGGTTAGTTAATCCAGTTGGTGACCCCTGACCTATGCATTGGGTTAGTTAATCCAGTTGGTGACCCCTGACCTATGCATTGGGTTAGTTAATCCAGTTGGTGACCCCTGACCTATGCATTGGGTTAGTTAATCCAGTTGGTGACCCCTGACCTACGCAGTGTATGTTAATTGACACTATAGTCTCGCACGTAAAGTTCGACTCGGTTTTGGGATTTCAGTTGAATCATTTATAAAAAACGTATTTACAGTGATACTTTGTATGCCACCCTGTTCCATGTGCCACAGCGAGGGGTACTTGATGGCATTGGAAAGATAACAAACACATCTTCGATCAGGCTTATGTCTAAAGGACAAGACACTGTCTCTGAGGACAAGACACGGTGTCTCTGAGGACAAGACACGGTGTCTCTGAGGACAAGACACGGTGTCTCTGAGGACAAGACACGGTGTCTCTGAGGACAGGACACGGTGTCTCTGAGGACAGGACACGGTGTCTCGGAGGACAGGACACGGTGTCTCGGAGGACAGGACACGGTGTCTCGGAGGACAGGACACGGTGTCTCGGAGGACAGGACACGGTGTCTCGGAGGACAGGACAGATTGATTTCCAATCACTTAGCTACCTAATTTGATAATGTTCCCCAATTTCCCAAAGAGACTGAACAATTCCCTCTGTTTTTTTGTTTTTTTTTGCAGGTGTCAGTGACAATGTTTTGATTGGTAAAGAAACTCACATCTCCGGTACCCGTAAGAAGGATCTAGGCTGGTAAGTCAGAGAGTGTATGTGTGTCTGTCTAGCCGCTAATAACCTCTGCCAAATTCCTCAATGTTTACCTTCATGGTCAACGACAGAAGGTTCTTATTGAATCGATTCTATATTAACCCAGAAGTAAAATCTGGTGTAATTTGCTCAGCTGTGTGATTAACTTCTGTGTTCATACGTGTTAGAAAGGGAGTCTCCACCCTCGCAAAAGGAAACTCTCAACCAAAGCCCTTCGCCCTTCCAATCCATGTGGGCGCACGCCAAGCACTCGAGGAAACTCAGTTTGCACTCGAGGAAACTCAGTTTGCCCAATCCTGCTCGTGCAAATAACCAGTGATTAAAATGTTTTAAATAAAAGAACGTAACTAATGCTGCACGTTATCTCACACGTTCCATTCAGTCCCTGCAGATTCTTCGGTCTATATGCAGATTCGTCGGTCTATATGCAGATTCTTCGGTCTATATGCAGATTCTTCGGTCTATATGCAGATTCTTCGGTCTATATGCAGATTCTTCGGTCTATATGCAGATTCTTCGGTCTATATGCAGATTCGTCGGTCTATATGCAGATTCTTCGGTCTATATGCAGATTCTTCGGTCTATATGCAGATTCTTCGGTCTATATGCAGATTCTTCGGTCTATATGCAGATTCTTCGGTCTATATGCAGATTCTGCCCACATGAGATTACTATTCATCCAATGATGTCATGTGATGTCATGTGATGCACGCAAAAAGAGAAGTACTCAATCTGTACTCAAAGTAATGTTACAAAAATGTATTTAACTCAATTTTTATTAAAAGTAGCCCTCCCAAAAAACGACTGAAGAGAAGGTATGCTAGGGAAAAGTACTAGCTGTGTCACATTGTGATGGACTATAGGGTTAGAATGGTGGAACCCGCTCCCGTGAGGGTTAGAATGGTGGAACCCGCTCCCGCGGGGGTTAGAATGGTGGAACCCGCTCCCGTGAGGGTTAGAATGGTGGAACCCGCTCCCGCGAGGGTTAGAATGGTGGAACCCGCTCCCGTGAGGGTTAGAATGGTGGAACCCGCTCCCGTGAGGGTTAGAATGGTGGAACCCGCTCCCGTGAGGGTTAGAATGGTGGAACCCGCTCCCGTGAGGGTTAGAATGGTGGAACCCGCTCCCGTGAGGGTTAGAATGGTGGAACCCGCTCCCGTGAGGGTTAGAATGGTGGAACCCGCTCCCGTGAGGGTTAGAATGGTGGAACCCGCTCCCGTGAGGGTTAGAATGGTGGAACCCGCTCCCGCGAGGGTTAGAATGGTGGAACCCGCTCCCGCGAGGGTTAGAATGGTGGAACCCGCTCCCGCGAGGGTTAGAATGGTGGAACCCGCTCCCGCGAGGGTTAGAATGGTGGAACCCGCTCCCGCGGGGGTTAGAATGGTGGAACCCGCTCCCGCGGGGGTTAGAATGGTGGAACCCGCTCCCGCGGGGGTTAGAATGGTGGAACCCGCTCCCGCGGGGGTTAGAATGGTGGAACCCGCTCCCGCGGGGGTTAGAATGGTGGAACCCGCTCCCGCGGGGGTTAGAATGGTGGAACCCGCTCCCGCGGGGGTTAGAATGGTGGAACCCGCTCCCGCGGGGGTTAGAATGGTGGAACCCGCTCCCGTGGGGGTTAGAATGGTGGAACCCGCTCCCGTGAGGGTTAGAATGGTGGAACCCGCTCCCGTGAGGGTTAGAATGGTGGAACCCGCTCCCGTGAGGGTTAGAATGGTGGAACCCGCTCCCGTGAGGGTTAGAATGGTGGAACCCGCTCCCGTGAGGGTTAGAATGGTGGAACCCGCTCCCGTGAGGGTTAGAATGGTGGAACCCGCTCCCGTGAGGGTTAGAATGGTGGAACCCGCTCCCGTGAGGGTTAGAATGGTGGAACCCGCTCCCGTGAGGGTTAGAATGGTGGAACCCGCTCCCGTGAGGGTTAGAATGGTGGAACCCGCTCCCGTGAGGGTTAGAATGGTGGAACCCGCTCCCGTGGGGGTTAGAATGGTGGAACCCGCTCCCGCGGGGGTTAGAATGGTGGAACCCGCTCCCGTGAGGGTTAGAATGGTGGAACCCGCTCCCGTGAGGGTTAGACACTAGTTCCTTGCCAGCTACAGTACTATACTAGGCTACCGACTGCTCCAGGGGGGAAAATTCCCCCTCAGTATCCTAACCTGAACCATTAATGGGAGGAAACGTATAATTGGCCCAAGATCAGTGTCTAGGACCAACTTCCACCTAAACCCTGGATGTATTCATTAGTCGCACACCATTTACTCTTAACGCTCTGCAGCTTGACCTAAAAGTTGAGTTCTGTTAACTTCTCTGAGATGTGGGACGCTAACGTCCCACTTGGCCAAAAGCCAGTAAAAATGCAGAACGCCAAATTTAAAATAAATTGCTAAAAATCAAACTTTTATGAAATCACACATGCAATACACCAAATTAAAGCTACACTTGTGAATCCAGCCAACATGTCAGATTTCAAATAGGCTTTTCGGCGAAAGCAAACGATGCTATTATCTGAGGATAGCACCATAGTAAACAAAGAGAGAGAAGCATATTTCAACCCTGCAGGCGCGACACAAAACGCAGAAATAAAAATATAATTCATGCCTTATCTTTGACGAGCTTCTGTTGTTGGCACTCCAATATGTCCCATAAACATCACAAATGGTCCTTTTGTTCGATTAATTCTTTCGATATCCAAAATGTCAATTTATTTGGCACGTTTGATCCAGAAAAACACCGATTCCAACTTGTGCAACGTGACTACAAAATATCTCAATAGTTACCTGTAAACTTAGCCAAAACATTTCAAACTACTTTTGTAATACAACTTTAGGTATTTTTTTAACGTAAATAACCGATTAAAATTGAAGACGGGATGATCTGTGTTCAATACAGGATTAAAACAATCTGTAGAGGCGCATGACCAGAAAGCTAGCTAACAGTACACTTCAAGTTACCCTCCTTCTGGATGGCCGTACTTCTTCATTACACAAAGGAAAAAACCTCCAATTGCTAAAGACTGTTGACATCCAGTGGAAGCGGTAGGAACTGCAAGAAGGTCCCTTAGAAATCTGGATTCCCAATGAAATCTCATAAAGAGTGACCACAAAACAAAATCTGAATGGTTTGTCCTCGGGGTTTCGCCTGCTAAATAAGTTCTGTTATACTCACAGACATGATTCAAACAGTTTGAGACTTCAGAGTGTTTTCTATTCAAATCTATTAATAATATACCTATCTTATCTTCTGGAGATGAGTAGCTTGCACTTGAATTTGGGTATGCTTTTCATCCAAATGTGAAAATGCTGCCCCCTATCCTAGAGAAGTTAATAAGGCTAGGCATCCCCCTAGCGGGACACCTTCCAGTGAAATAATCATAAATTATGGATATTAAACATGTAGGTACATACAAGTGTCTTATATCGGTTGAAAGCTTAAATTCTTGTTAATCTAACTGCACTGTCTGATTTACAATAGCTATTACAACTAAAGCATGCCATGCGATTGTTTGAGGACGGCGCCACACATCAAAATATTTTTCCAACGACACAGGTTTCATAAATTCACAACAGGTGATTTTAAATATTCACTTTTGAAAATCTTCCTCTGATTTGTCATCCAAAGGGTCCCAGCTATAACATGTAGTGTTTTGTTAGATAATATCCTTATTTATATCCCAAAAAGTCAGTTTAGTTGGCGCCATCGATTTGAGTAATCCACTCGTTCAACATCCAGAGAAAGGAAATCCGAAAATCTACCGCTAAACTTTGTTTCAACAAGTCAAAATACACTGCTCAAAAAAATAAAGGGAACACTTAAACAACACAATGTAACTCCAAGTCAATCACACTTCTGTGGACAGGACACATCAGGACCTGCTAAATGAACTAGTGTAGCTCACAGCCATATGGCATAGCCAGATCAGGACCTGCTAAATGAACTAGTGTAGCCCACAGCCATATGGTATTGCCACATCAGGACCTGCTAAATGAACTAGTGTAGCCCACAGCCATATGGTATTGCCACATCAGGACCTGCTAAATGAACTAGTGTAGCCCACAGCCAGATCAGGACCTGCTAAATGAACTAGTGTAGCCCACAGCCATATGGTATTGCCACATCAGGACCTGCTAAATGAACTAGTGTAGCCCACAGCCAGATCAGGACCTGCTAAATGAACTAGTGTAGCCCACAGCCAGATCAGGACCTGCTAAATGAACTAGTGTCGCCCCACAGCCAGATCAGGACCTGCTAAATGAGCTAGTGTAGCCCACAGCCAGATCAGGACCTGCTAAATGAACTAGTGTAGCCCCACAGCCATATGGACTAGCCACATCAGGACCTGCTAAATGAACTAGTGTCGCCCCACAGCCAGATCAGGACCTGCTAAATGAGCTAGTGTAGCCCACAGCCAGATCAGGACCTGCTAAATGAGCTAGTGTAGCCCACAGCCAGATCAGGACCTGCTAAATGAACTAGTGTCGCCCCACAGCCAGATCAGGACCTGCTAAATGAGCTAGTGTAGCCCCACAGCCATATGGACTAGCCACATCAGGACCTGCTAAATGAACTAGTGTAGCCCACAGCCACATGGCATAGCCACATCAGGACCTGCTAAATGAACTAGTGTACCCCACAGTCATATGGAATAGTAGCCACATCAGGACCTGCTAAATGAACTAGTGTAGCCCACAGCCACATGGCATAGCCACATCAGGGCCTGCTAAATGAACTAGTGTACCCCACAGCCATATGGACTAGTAGCCACATCAGGGCCTGCTAAATGAACTAGTGTAGCCCCACAGCCATATGGCATAGCCAGATCAGGACCTGCTAAATGAACTAGTGCAGCCCCACAGCCATATGGCATAGCCACATCAGGACCTGCTAAATGAACTAGTGTAGCCCACAGCCAGATCAGGACCTGCTAAATGAACTAGTGTAGCCCACAGCCACATCAGGGCCTAACATAAGGACAACTCAGAGTATGCTATTCTGGTCTTCTGAAATAGATTACGTTTTCATCCTATCATGTTTCTTTAGACCTGTCTAACGTACATAATGGATTTGTGTGGACTATATTACATGGATTTAGTAGACTTCTTAAAATGTAGATGTTCCACAGGTCTGCATCAGTGGGCTGTGGGCTGTGTGGAAGACAGGAAATGCTAAATGTGTTTATGTTAATTAACGGTCAATTGCCCGAGGGACCAACTGATTAACTTGACAATCACCGGCTGATGAAATTGTGACAGCCCTGCCCCTACCTACTGACCTGTTGTTATTCCCCCTGTTACAGCCTGATAGTCCACCTGACCTGTTGTTATTCCCCTGTTACAGCCTGATAGTCCACCTGTTGTTATTCCCCTTGTTACAGCCTGATAGTCCACCTGTTGTTATTCCCCTGTTACAGCCTGATAGTCCACCTGTTGTTATTCCCCCTGTTACAGCCTGATAGTCCACCTGTTGTTATTCCCCCTGTTACAGCCTGATAGTCCACCTGTTGTTATTCCCCTGTTACAGCCTGATAGTCCACCTGTTGTTATTCCCCTGTTACAGCCTGATAGTCCACCTGTTGTTATTCCCCCTGTTACAGCCTGATAGTCCACCTGTTGTTATTCCCCTGTTACAGCCTGATAGTCCACCTGTTGTTATTCCCCTGTTACAGCCTGATAGTCCACCTGTTGTTATTCCCCCTGTTACAGCCTGATAGTCCACCTGTTGTTATTCCCCTGTTACAGCCTGATAGTCCATCTGACCTGTTGTTATTCCTCCTGTTACAGCCTGATAGTCCACCTGTTGTTATTCCCCTTGTTACAGCCTGATAGTCCACCTGTTGTTATTCCCCTGTTACAGCCTGATAGTCCACCTGTTGTTATTCCCCCTGTTACAGCCTGATAGTCCACCTGTTGTTATTCCCCCTGTTACAGCCTGATAGTCCACCTGTTGTTATTCCCCTGTTACAGCCTGATAGTCCACCTGTTGTTATTCCCCTGTTACAGCCTGATAGTCCACCTGTTGTTATTCCCCCTGTTACAGCCTGATAGTCCACCTGTTGTTATTCCCCTGTTACAGCCTGATAGTCCACCTGTTGTTATTCCCCTGTTACAGCCTGATAGTCCACCTGTTGTTATTCCCCCTGTTACAGCCTGATAGTCCACCTGTTGTTATTCCCCTGTTACAGCCTGATAGTCCATCTGACCTGTTGTTATTCCTCCTGTTACAGCCTGATAGTCCACCTGTTGTTATTCCCCCTGTTACAGCCTGATAGTCCACCTGTTGTTATTCCCCCTGTTACAGCCTGATAGTCCACCTGTTGTTATTCCCCTGTTACAGCCTGATAGTCCATCTAACCTGTTGTTATTCCTCCTGTTACAGCCTGATAGTCCACCTGTTGTTATTCCCCTGTTACAGCCTGATAGTCCACCTGTTGTTATTCCCCCTGTTACAGCCTGATAGTCCACCTGTTGTTATTCCTCCTGTTACAGCCTGATAGTCCACCTGTTGTTATTCCCCCTGTTACAGCCTGATAGTCCACCTGTTGTTATTCCCCTGTTACAGCCTGATAGTCCACCTGACCTGTTGTTATTCCCCCTGTTACAGCCTGATAGTCCACCTGTTGTTATCCCCCTGTTACAGCCTGATAGTCCACCTGTTGTTATTCCCCCTGTTACAGCCTGATAGTCCACCTGTTGTTATTCCCCCTGTTACAGCCTGATAGTCCACCTGTTGTTATTCCCCCTGTTACAGCCTGATAGTCCACCTGACCTGTTGTTATTCCTCCTGTTACAGCCTGATAGTCCACCTGTTGTTATTCCCCCTGTTACAGCCTGATAGTCCACCTGTTGTTATTCCCCCTGTTACAGCCTGATAGTCCACCTGACCTGTTGTTATTCCCCTGTTACAGCCTGATAGTCCACCTGTTGTTATTCCCCCTGTTACAGCCTGATAGTCCACCTGTTGTTATTCCCCTGTTACAGCCTGATAGTCCACCTGTTGTTATTCCCCCTGTTACAGCCTGATAGTCCACCTGTTGTTATTCCCCCTGTTACAGCCTGATAGTCCACCTGTTGTTATTCCCCCTGTTACAGCCTGATAGTCCACCTGTTGTTATTCCCCCTGTTACAGCCTGATAGTCCACCTGTTGTTATTCCCCCTGTTACAGCCTGATAGTCCACCTGTTGTTATTCCCCCTGTTACAGCCTGATAGTCCACCTGTTGTTATTCCCCCTGTTACAGCCTGATAGTCCACCTGTTGTTATTCCCCCTGTTACAGCCTGATAGTCCACCTGTTGTTATTCCCCCTGTTACAGCCTGATAGTCCACCTGTTGTTATTCCCCCTGTTACAGCCTGATAGTCCACCTGACCTGTTGTTATTCCCCCTGTTACAGCCTGATAGTCCACCTGTTGTTATTCCCCTGTTACAGCCTGATAGTCCACCTGTTGTTATTCCCCCTGTTACAGCCTGATAGTCCACCTGTTGTTATTCCCCCTGTTACAGCCTGATAGTCCACCTGACCTGTTGTTATTCCTCCTGTTACAGCCTGATAGTCCACCTGTTGTTATTCCCCCTGTTACAGCCTGATAGTCCACCTGTTGTTATTCCCCCTGTTACAGCCTGATAGTCCACCTGACCTGTTGTTATTCCCCTGTTACAGCCTGATAGTCCACCTGTTGTTATTCCCCCTGTTACAGCCTGATAGTCCACCTGTTGTTATTCCCCTGTTACAGCCTGATAGTCCACCTGTTGTTATTCCCCCTGTTACAGCCTGATAGTCCACCTGTTGTTATTCCTCCTGTTACAGCCTGATAGTCCACCTGTTGTTATTCCCCCTGTTACAGCCTGATAGTCCACCTGTTGTTATTCCCCTGTTACAGCCTGATAGTCCACCTGACCTGTTGTTATTCCCCCTGTTACAGCCTGATAGTCCACCTGTTGTTATCCCCCTGTTACAGCCTGATAGTCCACCTGTTGTTATTCCCCCTGTTACAGCCTGATAGTCCACCTGTTGTTATTCCCCCTGTTACAGCCTGATAGTCCACCTGTTGTTATTCCCCCTGTTACAGCCTGATAGTCCACCTGACCTGTTGTTATTCCTCCTGTTACAGCCTGATAGTCCACCTGTTGTTATTCCCCCTGTTACAGCCTGATAGTCCACCTGTTGTTATTCCCCCTGTTACAGCCTGATAGTCCACCTGACCTGTTGTTATTCCCCTGTTACAGCCTGATAGTCCACCTGTTGTTATTCCCCCTGTTACAGCCTGATAGTCCACCTGTTGTTATTCCCCTGTTACAGCCTGATAGTCCACCTGTTGTTATTCCCCCTGTTACAGCCTGATAGTCCACCTGTTGTTATTCCCCCTGTTACAGCCTGATAGTCCACCTGTTGTTATTCCCCCTGTTACAGCCTGATAGTCCACCTGACCTGTTGTTATTCCCCCTGTTACAGCCTGATAGTCCACCTGTTGTTATTCCCCCTGTTACAGCCTGATAGTCCACCTGTTGTTATTCCCCTGTTACAGCCTGATAGTCCACCTGTTGTTATTCCCCCTGTTACAGCCTGATAGTCCACCTGTTGTTATTCCCCTGTTACAGCCTGATAGTCCACCTGTTGTTATTCCCCCTGTTACAGCCTGATAGTCCACCTGTTGTTATTCCCCTGTTACAGCCTGATAGTCCACCTGTTGTTATTCCCCCTGTTACAGCCTGATAGTCCACCTGTTGTTATTCCCCCTGTTACAGCCTGATAGTCCACCTGTTGTTATTCCCCCTGTTACAGCCTGATAGTCCACCTGTTGTTATTCCCCCTGTTACAGCCTCTTCCTCACTCCCTTCTCTCCTCTCTTCCTCACTCCCTTCTCTCCTCTCTTCCTCACTCCCTTCTCTCCTCTCTTCCTCACTCCCTTCTCTCCTCTCTTCCTCACTCCCTTCTCTCCTCTCTTCCTCACTCCCTTCTCTCCTCTCTTCCTCACTCCCTTCTCTCCTCTCTTCCTCACTCCCTTCTCTCCTCTCTTCCTCACTCCCTTCTCTCCTCTCTTCCTCACTCCCTTCTCTCCTCTCTTCCTCACTCCCTTCTCTCCTCTCTTCCTCACTCCCTTCTCTCCTCTCTTCCTCACTCCCTTCTCTCCTCTCTTCCTCACTCCCTTCTCTCCTCTCTTCCTCACTCCCTTCTCTCCTCTCTTCCTCACTCCCTTCTCTCCTCTCTTCCTCACTCCCTTCTCTCCTCTCTTCCTCACTCCCTTCTCTCCTCTCTTCCTCACTCCCTTCTCTCCTCTCTTCCTCACTCCCTTCTCTCCTCTCTTCCTCACTCCCTTCTCTCCTCTCTTCCTCACTCCCTTCTCTCCTCTCTTCCTCACTCCCTTCTCTCCTCTCTTCCTCACTCCCTTCTCTCCTCTCTTCCTCACTCCCTTCTCTCCTCTCTTCCTCACTCCCTTCTCTCCTCTCTTCCTCACTCCCTTCTCTCCTCTCTTCCTCACTCCCTCCCTTCTCTCCTCTCTTCCTCACTCCCTCCCTTCTCTCCTCTCTTCCTCACTCCC
This sequence comes from Salvelinus fontinalis, assembly GCF_029448725.1. Classification (NCBI taxonomy): domain Eukaryota; kingdom Metazoa; phylum Chordata; class Actinopteri; order Salmoniformes; family Salmonidae; genus Salvelinus; species Salvelinus fontinalis. The sequence goes on from NC_074677.1 coordinate 743,822, forward strand.
TCCCTTCTCTCCTCTCTTCCTCACTCCCTCCCTTCTCTCCTCTCTTCCTCACTCCCTCCCTTCTCTCCTCTCTTCCTCACTCCCTCCCTTCTCTCCTCTCTTCCTCACTCACTCCCTTCTCTCCTCTCTTCCTCACTCACTCCCTTCTCTCCTCTCTTCCTCACTCACTCCCTTCTCTCCTCTCTTCCTCACTCACTCCCTTCTCTCCTCTCTTCCTCACTCACTCCCTTCTCTCCTCTCTTCCTCTCCTCTCTTCCTCTCTCCCCCTCCCTCCCTTCCTCCCTCCCCCTCCCTCCCTTCCTCCTCTCCTCCTCTGCTCCCCCTCCCTTCTCTCCTCTTCCCTTCTCTCCTCTCCTCTTCCCTTCCTTCTCTCCTCTCCTCTTCCCTCCCTCCTCTGCTCCCCCTCCCTCCCTTCCTCCCTCCCCCTCCCTCCCTTCCTCCTCTCCTCCTCTGCTCCCCCTCCCTTCTCTCCTCTCCTCTTCCCTCCCTTCTCTCCTCTTCCCTTCCCTTCCTTCTCTCCTCTCTTCCTCCCTCCCTTCTCTCCTCTCCTCTTCCCTTCCTTCTCCTCTCCTCTTCCCTCCCTTCTCTCCTCTCCTCTTCCCTCCCTCCTCTCCTCTTCCCTTCTCTCCTCTCCTCTTCCCTTCCCTTCCTTCTCTCCTCTCTTCCTCCCTCCCTTCTCTCCTCTCCTCTTCCCTTCCTTCTCCTCTCCTCTTCCCTTCCCTCCCTTCTCTCCTCTTCCCTCCCTTCTCTCCTCCCCTCCTCCCTCCCTTCTCTCCTCTCCTCTTCCCTCCCTTCTCTCCTCTCCTCTTCCCTTCTCTCCTCTCCTCTTCCCTTCCCTTCCTTCTCTCCTCTCTTCCTCCCTCCCTTCTCTCCTCTCCTCTTCCCTTCCTTCTCCTCTCCTCTTCCCTTCCCTCCCTTCTCTCCTCTTCCCTCCCTTCTCTCCTCCCCTCCTCCCTCCCTTCTCTCCTCTCCTCTTCCCTTCCCTTCCTTCTCTCCTCTCTTCCTCCCTCCCTTCTCTCCTCTCCTCTTCCCTTCCTTCTCCTCTCCTCTTCCCTTCCCTCCCTTCTCTCCTCTTCCCTCCCTTCTCTCCTCTCCTCTTCCCTTCCTTCTCCTCTCCTCTTCCCTTCCTTCTCCTCCCCTCCTCCCTCCCTTCCTTCTCTCCTCCCTCCCTTCCTTCTCTCCTCTCCTCTTCCCTCCCTTCTCTCCTCTCCTCTTCCCTTCCTTCTCTCCTCTCCTCTCCTCTCCACCTGACCTGTTGTTATTCCCCTGTTACAGCCTGATAGTCCACCTGACCTGTTGTTATTCCTCCTGTTACAGCCTGATAGTCCACCTGACCTGTTGTTATTCCCCTGTTACAGCCTGATAGTCCACCTGACCTGTTGTTATTCCTCCTGTTACAGCCTGATAGTCCACCTGACCTGCTGTGGCTGCAGCTCTCTGCTAGGCCTGGTCTACATCTCTACACCCAGGAAACTGGACTACATCAGATCCCTGTTCTGCCTCGATGTGGCTGCCATAGAGAGGTGAGCCATGTAGCGATATGGGGGCAGTCTGAGCAGGACTTGAACCGGTGACTGAAATAGTCGTAGTACTAATTGTGTGGGGGAATTTTAAAATAAACAGTTAAATATTGGTGTTTTTTTTTTTTTACATTTATGCAGCACTGCTTGCCCTGTTTTCATGGCAACGGGCCACAAATCTTGCTGCTGTGATTGGTATTTCACCTGACAGAAATGAGAGTTTATCAATGTTTTTAATTTTTCAAATTCTTTGTAGGTCTGTGTGGAAATATTTATCTAGTGTGATCTCTCTCACCGACGTCATCACACACCATCTCTGACACCCTATGCCAAATCAAATCTCTCTCACCGACGTCATCACACACCATCTCTGACACCCTATGCCAAATCAAATCTCTCACACCGACGTCATCACACACCATCTCTGACACCCTATGCCAAATCAAATCTCTCTCACCGACGTCATCACACACCATCTCTGACACCCTATGCCAAATCAAATCTCTCTCACCGACGTCATCACACACCATCTCTGACACCCTATGCCAAATCAAATCTCTCACACCGACGTCATCACACACCATCTCTGACACCCTATGCCAAATCAAATCTCTCACACCGACGTCATCACACACCATCTCTGACACCCTATGCCAAATCAAATCTCTCACACCGACGTCATCACACACCATCTCTGACACCCTATGCCAAATCAAATCTCTCACACCGACGTCATCACACACCATCTCTGACAATCAAGATGCCAAATCATGTTGCTAGTAGTAACAGCCCTGCTAAAATATTTTAGGATGATTACCAGACAATAGTTTGTCTTTTCAGCTATGTCCTGGGGTCTTCCAGTCAGCAGGTGGCAGCGGTGAGCCCCAAGCTGCAGCCGGTCACTCTGGAGTACAGACAGGCTGTAGAGAGACAACTGGATGAGGTAACCCGAACACTCCTTTAACTGTCATGCTGCCCAATTGGCTCCCTATTCCCTATTTAGTGCACTACTGTTAATCAGGGCTCGATCATGTATGTTTGTTGAAGGTATTACTTGCAATGATCTCATGGGAGTAGATTATTGGTTAAGACACACCCACGTCAAACCACGCCTCTCAAAACACCCACCCATGTCAAGCCACACCTTTTTAGTAAAGGCCTAGCATACCAGACATTTATTTTGAAGTAAAACGTCATATCAGAGTTGTGCCCCATTGATGAGAAGATGGTGTCAGGTGAACATCAAATCGTTTGGTGGAGATTCATGTTAAACTGGGTCTTCGTTAGCCAATAGAGAGAGACCGGGACATAGTAACATGTTAAACTGGGTCTTCGTTAGCCAATAGAGAGACCGGGACATAGTAACATGTTAAACTGGGTCTTCGTTAGCCAATAGAGAGACCGGGACATAGTAACATGTTAAACTGGGTCTTCGTTAGCCAATAGAGAGACCGGGACATAGTAACATGTTAAACTGGGTCTTCGTTAGCCAATAGAGAGAGACCGGGACATAGTAACATGTTAAACTGGGTCTTCGTTAGCCAATAGAGAGACCGGGACATAGTAACATGTTAAACTGGGTCTTCGTTAGCCAATAGAGAGACCGGGACATAGTAACATGTTAAACTGGGTCTTCGTTAGCCAATAGAGAGACCGGGACATAGTAACATGTTAAACTGGGTCTTCGTTAGCCAATAGAGAGAGACCGGGACATAGTAACATGTTAAACTGGGTCTTCGTTAGCCAATAGAGAGAGACCGGGACATAGTAACATGTTAAACTGGGTCTTCGTTAGCCAATAGAGAGAGACCGGGACATAGTAACATGTTAAACTGGGTCTTCGTTAGCCAATAGAGAGACCCGGGACATAGTAACATGTTAAACTGGGGCTTCGTTAGCCAATAGAGAGAGACCGGGACATAGTAACATGTTAAACTGGGTCTTCGTTAGCCAATAGAGAGAGACCGGGACATAGTAACATGTTAAACTGGGTCTTCGTTAGCCAATAGAGAGAGACCGGGACATAGTAACATGTTAAACTGGGTCTTCGTTAGCCAATAGAGAGACCGGGACATAGTAACATGTTAAACTGGGTCTTCGTTAGCCAATAGAGAGAGACCGGGACATAGTAACATGTTAAACTGGGTCTTCGTTAGCCAATAGAGAGAGACCGGGACATAGTAACATGTTAAACTGGGTCTTCGTTAGCCAATAGAGAGACCGGGACATAGTAACATGTTAAACTGGGTCTTCGTTAGCCAATAGAGAGAGACCGGGACATAGTAACATGTTAAACTGGGTCTTCGTTAGCCAATAGAGAGACCGGGACATAGTAACATGTTAAACTGGGGCTTCGTTAGCCAATAGAGAGAGACCGGGACATAGTAACATGTTAAACTGGGTCTTCGTTAGCCAATAGAGAGACCGGGACATAGTAACATGTTAAACTGGGTCTTCGTTAGCCAATAGAGAGACCGGGACATAGTAACATGTTAAACTGGGTCTTCGTTAGCCAATAGAGAGACCGGGACATAGTAACATGTTAAACTGGGTCTTCGTTAGCCAATAGAGAGACCGGGACATAGTAACATGTTAAACTGGGTCTTCGTTAGCCAATAGAGAGACCGGGACATAGTAACATGTTAAACTGGGGCTTCGTTAGCCAATAGAGAGAGACCGGGACATAGTAACATGTTAAACTGGGTCTTCGTTAGCCAATAGAGAGACCGGGACATAGTAACATGTTAAACTGGGTCTTCGTTAGCCAATAGAGAGAGACCGGGACATAGTAACATGTTAAACTGGGTCTTCGTTTGCCAATAGAGAGAGACCGGGACATAGTAACATGTTAAACTGGGTCTTCGTTAGCCAATAGAGAGACCGGGACATAGTAACATGTTAAACTGGGTCTTCGTTAGCCAATAGAGAGACCGGGACATAGTAACATGTTAAACTGGGTCTTCGTTAGCCAATAGAGAGACCGGGACATAGTAACATGTTAAACTGGGTCTTCGTTAGCCAATAGAGAGAGACCGGGACATAGTAACATGTTAAACTGGGTCTTCGTTAGCCAATAGAGAGACCGGGACATAGTAACCTTCCTCCTAACCTTCCCCGTGCCTCACAGTCGTGTGATTCGCTAAAATGAAATGACCAAAATACTTTGCTTAGTACGTCACTCCTATAGAATATTCTAGGGTCACTGTGGAGATCCCAAGCTCATAGGCTGGAGACGATGTTATTGACAAGCCAATCCTCGACGCGAGGTTGATAGAGGAGGAGATGGCACACTGGTACTCTTGTTCTTTGTCTGCTTGGTACTTGTGTTTGTCTTGGATAAAACACACACTAGATGGTGGTGTTGCTCAGGGCTGCCAGACACTCCTCTATACTGTACCAGCAGGAACAATAGAATGTCCTTTTCTGTTTATTTCAGTCTCTCTCTGTCTCGCTCTGTCTGTCTCTGACACTTAGTTTCTTAATGTATTCTCTCTGTGTGGGGGGGGGGGGGGGGGGGGGGGGGGGTCTGACTTAAGGCGTCCTCATGCTTCCCAGCTGATACAGTTCGGTAGCGTTTGTGCATATATTATGACATTAGGTGGGTTTTGGACTCTCTAGGTGGGTTTTGGACTCTCTAGGTGGGTTTTGGACTCTCTAGGTGGGTTTTGGACTCTAGGTTAGGTGGGTTTTGGACTCTAGGTTAGGTGGGTTTTGGACTCTAGGTTAGGTGGGTTTTGTCTGCTGTTTTTGACACACATTTTGTTCTGGAGGCAAATGGAAGTTCGGAAGCCGAGGCCCCTTCGTCAGTGATTGGTCAACAGTGGGGATTCTTCAATCAAGTCTTTGCATGAAAACAAGTCATCTCGTTGAACTCTTTCATAGAATAATACTGCACCAGCTATCTTAGTTTCGATGTCAAATTGTGACCTAAGATCTCTTCAGCAAAAATGTCAATTAATGACCGATTTTTCTCGAATTACAGGATCTTGGATTTAATTATATTTTGAGGAAGTGTTTATCGACTACGTCGTCTCAAAATGGAGAAACAGTACTATTTCCTATTTTTTCAAGCGCGGGTGTTTTAATGCGAACCCACTCGTTAGACAAGACGCCCGCTGAGCTGTAACATGCTGATGCCTTTACTCACACACTTAATGTATTCTGTATTCTGTCTGAGAGGCATTGAGACCATGTTTGAGTTTTTCAACCTTGTAAATTTAACGACTTCTCATCCTCTCCTTCTCTCCCTCCGTTCTCTATCCCCATCTGTCTCTCCTCCCTTCTCTCCTCCTCTGTCCCCCCTCTGCTCCCTCCCTCCCTCTCTTCCTCACTCTTCTCTCTTCCTCCCTCCCTTCTCTCCTCTCCTCCTCTCCTCCCTCCCTTCTCTCCTCTCCTCCTCTCCTCACTCCCTTCTCTCCTCTCCTCTCTTCCTCACTCCCTTCTCTCCTCTCTTCCTCACTCCCTTCTCTCCTCTCTTCCTCACTCCCTTCTCTCCTCTCTTCCTCACTCCCTTCTCTCCTCTCTTCCTCACTCCCTTCTCTCCTCTCTTCCTCACTCCCTTCTCTCCTCTCTTCCTCACTCCCTTCTCTCCTCTCTTCCTCACTCCCTTCTCTCCTCTCTTCCTCACTCCCTTCTCTCCTCTCTTCCTCACTCCCTTCTCTCCTCTCTTCCTCACTCCCTTCTCTCCTCTCTTCCTCACTCCCTTCTCTCCTCTCTTCCTCCTCTCCTCCTCTGTCCCCCCTCCTCCCTCCCTCCTCCCTCCCTCCTCTGCTCCCCCTCCCTCCTCTGCTCCCCCTCCCTCCTCTCCTCTTCCCTTCCTTCTCTCCTCTCCTCTGTCCCCTCCCTCCCCTCCTCCCTTCCTTCTCTTCTCTCCTCTTCCCTCCCTTCTCTCCTCTCCTCTTCCCTCCCTTCTCTCCTCTGTCCCCTCCCTCCCCTCCTCCCTCCCTTCTCTCCTCTCCTCTTCCCTTCCTTCTCTCCTCCCTTCTCTCCTCTCCTCATCCCTCCCTTCTCTCCTCTTCCTTCTCTCCTCTGTCCCCTCCCTCCCCTCCTCCCTCCCTTCTCTCCTCTGTCCCCTCCCTCCCCTCCTCCCTCCCTTCTCTCCTCTGTCCCCTCCCTCCCCTCCCCCTCCCTTCTCTCCTCTGTCCCCTCCCTCCCCTCCTCCCTCCCTTCTCTCCTCCCTCCCTCCTCTTCCCTCCCTCCCCTCTCTAGATTAAGGCAGTGACTCTGTCTATGGGGCAGAGGTTGTTGGTGCTGGAGGGTGACCAGCAGAGTAGAAGTCAGATGTGATGATGCATCGTGGCGGACCACACTACGTCATGGGGGGGACCCGGTGAGGTCTCATACACACAGGACTAAGGAACTCAACCCCCCCCACCCCCCCATTTCTACCTCAATCCCACTTTGCCCCCCCCGACGCTTCACCTTCTCACCCGTTACTCCTCTCCCGCCCTTTGTTAGTTCTGAAGGGGTACAATCAGCCACAACCTGTTTGTTCCACAAGGATTAAACACCTCTAGCACATTAAATGGCACCCTATTCCCTATATAGTGCACTACTTTAGACCAGAGCCCTATGGCACCCTAGTCCCTATATAGTGCACTACTTTAGACCAGAGCCCTATTGGGTTAATTATTGAAATAGGATGCCATTTGTGATGAAGGCATTGTTCCCTCCAAGTGGTTTATGTCATGTTGAGACTGTTCTGTGTGTTAGAACACATAGTTTGGATACTCTGAACTGTTCTGTGTGTTAGAACACATAGATTGGATACTGTGAACTGTTCTGTGTGTTAGAACTCATAGATTGGATACTCTGAACTGTTCTGTGTGTTAGAACTCATAGTTTGGATACTGTGAACTGTTCTCATAGATCATGTGACTCTAAACAAAACATTCATAAGTCAAAACATATCCTGTTGTCTTAAAGAGATGGTTCCATTCTCTTTGTTTATGATGGAATTATATTCAACATGGCAGGTTCCAGGACACAGAGTTAATCTAGTCCTGGAATAAAAAGCATTTTCTGTTATTTTTTAGTACTGGACTAGGTTTAGTCTGTGTTCGAGAAACTGCCCCAAAATGTTGAACCTAATTCCATCATAAATAGCTGGCTAACTCCTTGATCCTGCTTTGTAGTATTCCCCGCTAGCCTAGGCTTGTGTCTGGGGGAACCGGGCCTTCATATCCCCGCTAGGCTTGTGTCTGGTGAAACCAGGCCTTCATATCCCCCACTAGGCTTGTGTCTGGGGAAACCGGGCCTTCATATCCCCCCGCTGGACTAGGCTTGTGTCTGGGGAAACCGGGCCTTCATATCCCCCCGCTGGACTAGGCTTGTGTCTGGGGGAACCGGGCCTTCATATCCCCCCGCTGCACTAGGCTTGTGTCTGGGGGAACCAGGCCTTCATATCCCCCCGCTGCACTAGGCTTGTGTCTGGGGGAACCAGGCCTTCATATCCCCCCGCTGGACTAGGCTTGTGTCTGGGGGAACCAGGCCTTCATATCCCCCCGCTGCACTAGGCTTGTGTCTGGGGGAACCGGGCCTTCATATCCCCCCGCTGCACTAGGCTTGTGTCTGGGGGAACCAGGCCTTCATATCCCCCCGCTGGACTAGGCTTGTGTCTGGGGGAACCGGGCCTTCATATCCCCCCGCTGCACTAGGCTTGTGTCTGGGGGAACCAGGCCTTCATATCCCCCCGCTGCACTAGGCTTGTGTCTGGGGGAACCAGGCCTTCATATCCCCCACTAGGCTTGTGTCTGGGGGAACCAGGCCTTCATATCCCCCCGCTGGACTAGGCTTGTGTCTGGGGGAACCAGGCCTTCATATCCCCCCGCTGCACTAGGCTTGTGTCTGGGGGAACCAGGCCTTCATATCCCCCCGCTGCACTAGGCTTGTGTCTGGGGGAACCAGGCCTTCATATCCCCCCGCTGCACTAGGCTTGTGTCTGGGGGAACCGGGCCTTCATATCCCCCCGCTGCACTAGGCTTGTGTCTGGGGGAACCGGGCCTTCATATCCCCCCGCTGCACTAGGCTTGTGTCTGGGGGAACCGGGCCTTCATATCCCCCCGCTGCACTAGGCTTGTGTCTGGGGGAACCAGGCCTTCATATCCCCCCGCTGCACTAGGCTTGTGTCTGGGGGAACCAGGCCTTCAATTCAGACATCATTCAAGCTATGATTTTACTATTATTTTCCACTTTTATCAGTTATTTGTTGTTCAAATTGATTTATATAAATAAATAAAGTTATATAAAACATGATTCCTTTTGTTTTTGGTATTTGTTTTTTTAAATAGTTGACATTAGAAAGCAGTTCCTCAGGGACAGAAGCAAGCGGGTCGGCGAGAGTCAGGCAGCCAGGGTCGTCTGGTGTTGTTGTTTACATGTTTGCTGTTTATTTACCAACAACAGTCTAATGTGCCTCCCTACACCACAGCCCCCGGAGCTGACCTCCTCATGTCACCCTCACCCCTCCCCTCATTCCACCCTCACCCCTCCCCTCATGTTCCCTCACCCCTCCCCTCATGTTCCCTCACCCCTCTCCTCCTCATGTCACCCCTCCCCTCCTTATGTCACCCCTCCCCTCCATGTCACCCTCACCCCTCCTCATGTCACCCCTCATGTCACCCCTCCTCATGTCACCCCTCCTCATGTCACCCCTCCTCATATCACCCCTCCTCATGTCACCCCTCCTCATGTCACCCCTCCTCATGTCACCCCTCCTCGTGTCACCCCTCCTCGTGTCACCCCTCCTCGTGTCACCCCTCCTCGTGTCACCCCTCCTCGTGTCACCCCTCCTCGTGTCACCCCTCCTCGTGTCACTTCTCCTCGTGTCACCCCTCCTCGTGTCACCCCTCTCCTCCTCATGTCACCCCTCTCCTCCTCATGGCAACCCTCTCCTCCTCATGGCACCCCTCTCCTCCTCATGGCACCCCTCTCCTCCTCATGGCACCCCTCTCCTCCTCATGGCACCCCTCTCCTCCTCATGTCACCCCTCTCCTCCTCATGTCACCCCTCTCCTCCTCATGTCACCCCTCTCCTCCTCATGTCACCCTCACTCTCCTCCTCATGTCACCCTCACTCTCCTCCTCATGTCACCCTCACTCTCCTCCTCATGTCACCCTCACTCTCCTCCTCATGTCACCCTCACTCTCCTCCTCATGTCACCCCTCTCCTCCTCGTGTCACCCCTCTCCTCCTCGTGTCACCCCTCCTCGTGTCACCCCTCCTCATGTCACCCCTCTCCTCCCCGTGTCACCCCTCATGTCACCCCTCTCCTCCCCGTGTCACCCCTCTCCTCCCCGTGTCACCCCTCTCCTCCCCGTGTCACCCCTCTCCTCCCCGTGTCACCCCTCTCCTCCTCGTGTCACCCCTCTCCTCCTCATGTCACCCCTCTCCTCCTCATGTCACCCCTCTCCTCCTCATGGCACCCCTCTCCTCCTCATGGCACCCCTCTCCTCCTCATGGCACCCCTCTCCTCCTCATGTCACCCCTCCCCTCCTCATGTCACCCTCACCCCTCTCCTCCTCATGTCACCCTCACCCCTCTCCTCCCTGTGTCACCCCTCATGTCACCCCTCTCCTCCCCGTGTCACCCCTCTCCTCCCCGTGTCACCCCTCTCCTCCCCGTGTCACCCCTCTCCTCCCCGTGTCACCCCTCTCCTCCCCGTGTCACCCCTCTCCTCCCCGTGTCACCCCTCTCCTCCCCGTGTCACCCCTCTCCTCCCCGTGTCACCCCTCTCCTCCCCGTGTCACCCCTCTCCTCCCCGTGTCACCCCTCTCCTCCCCGTGTCACCCCTCTCCTCCCCGTGTCACCCCTCTCCTCCCCGTGTCACCCCTCTCCTCCCCGTGTCACCCCTCTCCTCCCCGTGTCACCCCTCTCCTCCCCGTGTCACCCCTCTCCTCCCCGTGTCACCCCTCTCCTCCCCGTGTCACCCCTCTCCTCCCCGTGTCACCCCTCTCCTCCCCGTGTCACCCCTCTCCTCCCCGTGTCACCCCTCTCTTCCTCGTGTCACCCCTCTCCTCCTCGTGTCACCCCTCTCCTCCTCGTGTCACCCCTCTCTTCCTCGTGTCACCCCTCTCCTCCTCGTGTCACCCCTCTCCTCCTCGTGTCACCCCTCTCCTCCTCGTGTCACCCCTCTCCTCCTCGTGTCACCCCTCTCCTCCTCGTGTCACCCCTCTCCTCCTCGTGTCACCCCTCTCCTCCTCGTGTCACCCCTCTCCTCCTCGTGTCACCCCTCTCCTCCTCGTGTCACCCCTCTCCTCCTCGTGTCACCCCTCTCCTCCTCGTGTCACCCCTTTCCTCCTCGTGTCACCCCTCTCCTCCTCGTGTCACCCCTTTCCTCCTCGTGTCACCCCTCTCCTCCTCGTGTCACCCCTTTCCTCCTCGTGTCACCCCTCTCCTCCTCGTGTCACCCCTCTCCTCCTCGTGTCACCCCTCTCCTCCTCGTGTCACCCCTCTCCTCCTCGTGTCACCCCTCTCCTCCTCGTGTCACCCCTCTCCTCCTCGTGTCACCCCTCTCCTCCTCGTGTCACCCCTCTCCTCCTCGTGTCACCCCTCTCCTCCTCGTGTCACCCCTCTCCTCCTCGTGTCACCCCTCTCCTCCTCGTGTCACCCCTCTCCTCCTCGTGTCACCCCTCTCCTCCTCGTGTCACCCCTCTCCTCCTCGTGTCACCCCTCTCCTCCTCGTGTCACCCCTCTCCTCCTCGTGTCACCCCTCTCCTCCTCGTGTCACCCCTCTCCTCCTCGTGTCACCCCTCCCCTCCTCGTGTCACCCCTCCCCTCCTCATGTCACCCCTCCCCTCCTCATGTCACCCCTCTCCTCCTCATGTCACCCCTCCCCTCCTCATGTCACCCCTCCCCTCCTCATGTCACCCCTCTCCTCCTCATGTCACCCCTCTCCTCCTCATGTCACCCCTCTCCTCCTCATGTCACCCCTCTCCTCCTCATGTCACCCCTCCTCATGTCACCCCTCTCCTCCTCATGTCACCCCTCCTCATGTCACTCCTCTCCTCCTCGTGTCACCCCTCATGTCACTCCTCTCCTCCCCGTGTCACCCCTCATGTCACCCCTCTCCTCCCCGTGTCACCCCTCATGTCACCCCTCTCCTCCCCGTGTCACCCCTCTCCTCCCCGTGTCACCCCTCTCCTCCCCGTGTCACCCCTCTCCTCCCCGTGTCACCCCTCTCCTCCCCGTGTCACCCCTCTCCTCCCCGTGTCACCCCTCTCCTCCCCGTGTCACCCCTCTCCTCCCCGTGTCACCCCTCTCCTCCCCGTGTCACCCCTCTCCTCCCCGTGTCACCCCTCTCCTCCCCGTGTCACCCCTCTCCTCCCCGTGTCACCCCTCTCCTCCCCGTGTCACCCCTCTCCTCCCCGTGTCACCCCTCTCCTCCCCGTGTCACCCCTCTCCTCCCCGTGTCACCCCTCTCCTCCCCGTGTCACCCCTCTCCTCCCCGTGTCACCCCTCTCCTCCCCGTGTCACCCCTCTCCTCCCCGTGTCACCCCTCTCCTCCCCGTGTCACCCCTCTCCTCCTCGTGTCACCCCTCCTCATGTCACTCCTCATGTCACCCCTCTCCTCCCTGTGTCACCCCTCTCCTCCCTGTGTCACCCCTCATGTCACCCCTCTCCTCCCCGTGTCACCCCTCTCCTCCCCGTGTCACCCCTCTCCTCCCCGTGTCACCCCTCTCCTCCCCGTGTCACCCCTCTCCTCCCCGTGTCACCCCTCTCCTCCCCGTGTCACCCCTCTCCTCCCCGTGTCACCCCTCTCCTCCCCGTGTCACCCCTCTCCTCCCCGTGTCACCCCTCTCCTCCCCGTGTCACCCCTCTCCTCCCCGTGTCACCCCTCTCCTCCCCGTGTCACCCCTCTCCTCCCCGTGTCACCCCTCTCCTCCCCGTGTCACCCCTCTCCTCCCCGTGTCACCCCTCTCCTCCCCGTGTCACCCCTCTCCTCCCCGTGTCACCCCTCTCCTCCCCGTGTCACCCCTCTCCTCCCCGTGTCACCCCTCTCCTCCCCGTGTCACCCCTCTCCTCCCCGTGTCACCCCTCTCCTCCCCGTGTCACCCCTCTCCTCCCCGTGTCACCCCTCTCCTCCCCGTGTCACCCCTCTCCTCCCCGTGTCACCCCTCTCCTCCCCGTGTCACCCCTCCCCGTGTCACCCCTCCCCGTGTCACCCCTCCCCGTGTCACCCCTCCCCGTGTCACCCCTCCCCGTGTCACCCCTCCCCGTGTCACCCCTCCCCGTGTCACCCCTCCCCGTGTCACCCCTCCCCGTGTCACCCCTCCCCGTGTCACCCCTCCCCGTGTCACCCCTCCCCGTGTCACCCCTCCCCGTGTCACCCCTCCCCGTGTCACCCCTCCCCGTGTCACTCCTCCCCGTGTCACCCCTCTCCTCCCCGTGTCACTCCTCCCCGTGTCACTCCTCCCCGTGTCACCCCTCTCCTCCCCGTGTCACCCCTCCCCGTGTCACCCCTCTCCTCCCCGTGTCACTCCTCCCCGTGTCACCCCTCCCCGTGTCACCCCTCTCCTCCCCGTGTCACTCCTCCCCGTGTCACCCCTCCCCGTGTCACCCCTCTCCTCCCCGTGTCACCCCTCTCCTCCCCGTGTCACCCCTCTCCTCCCCGTGTCACCCCTCTCCTCCCCGTGTCACCCCTCCCCGTGTCACCCCTCCCCGTGTCACTCCTCCCCGTGTCACCCCTCCCCGTGTCACTCCTCCCCGTGTCACCCCTCCCCGTGTCACCCCTCTCCTCCCCGTGTCACCCCTCCCCGTGTCACCCCTCCCCGTGTCACCCCTCTCCTCCCCGTGTCACTCCTCCCCGTGTCACCCCTCTCCTCCCCGTGTCACCCCTCTCCTCCCCGTGTCACCCCTCCCCTCCCCGTGTCACCCCTCCCCTCCCCGTGTCACCCCTCCCCTCCCCGTGTCACCCCTCTCCTCCCCGTGTCACCCCTCTCCTCCCCGTGTCACCCCTCTCCTCCCCGTGTCACCCCTCTCCTCCCCGTGTCACCCCTCTCCTCCCCGTGTCACCCCTCTCCTCCCCGTGTCACCCCTCTCCTCCCCGTGTCACCCCTCTCCTCCCCGTGTCACCCCTCTCCTCCCCGTGTCACCCCTCTCCTCCCCGTGTCACCCCTCTCCTCCCCGTGTCACCCCTCTCCTCCCCGTGTCACCCCTCTCCTCCCCGTGTCACCCCTCTCCTCCCCGTGTCACCCCTCTCCTCCCCGTGTCACCCCTCTCCTCCCCGTGTCACCCCTCTCCTCCCCGTGTCACCCCTCTCCTCCCCGTGTCACCCCTCTCCTCCCCGTGTCACCCCTCTCCTCCCCGTGTCACCCCTCTCCTCCCCGTGTCACCCCTCTCCTCCCCGTGTCACCCCTCTCCTCCCCGTGTCACCCCTCTCCTCCCCGTGTCACCCCTCTCCTCCCCGTGTCACCCCTCTCCTCCCCGTGTCACCCCTCTCCTCCCCGTGTCACCCCTCTCCTCCCCGTGTCACCCCTCTCCTCCCCGTGTCACCCCTCTCCTCCCCGTGTCACCCCTCTCCTCCCCGTGTCACCCCTCTCCTCCCCGTGTCACCCCTCTCCTCCCCGTGTCACCCCTCTCCTCCCCGTGTCACCCCTCTCCTCCCCGTGTCACCCCTCTCCTCCCCGTGTCACCCCTCTCCTCCCCGTGTCACCCCTCTCCTCCCCGTGTCACCCCTCTCCTCCCCGTGTCACCCCTCTCCTCCCCGTGTCACCCCTCTCCTCCCCGTGTCACCCCTCTCCTCCCCGTGTCACCCCTCTCCTCCCCGTGTCACCCCTCTCCTCCCCGTGTCACCCCTCTCCTCCCCGTGTCACCCCTCTCCTCCCCGTGTCACCCCTCTCCTCCCCGTGTCACCCCTCTCCTCCCCGTGTCACCCCTCTCCTCCCCGTGTCACCCCTCTCCTCCCCGTGTCACCCCTCTCCTCCCCGTGTCACCCCTCTCCTCCCCGTGTCACCCCTCTCCTCCCCGTGTCACCCCTCTCCTCCCCGTGTCACCCCTCTCCTCCCCGTGTCACCCCTCCCCTCCTCGTGTCACCCCTCCCCTCCTCGTGTCACCCCTCCCCTCCTCGTGTCACCCCTCCCCTCCTCGTGTCACCCTCACCCCTCTCCTCGTGTCACCCCTCCCCTCCTCGTGTCACCCCTCCCCTCCTCGTGTCACCCCTCCCCTCCTCGTGTCACCCCTCCCCTCCTCGTGTCACCCCTCCCCTCCTCGTGTCACCCTCACCCCTCTCCTCGTGTCACCCCTCCCCTCCTCGTGTCACCCCTCCCCTCCTCGTCTCACCCCTCCCCTCCTCGTCTCACCCTCACCCCTCTCCTCGTGTCACCCTCACCCCTCTCCTCGTGTCACCCTCACCCCTCTCCTCGTGTCACCCTCACCCCTCTCCTCGTGTCACCCTCACCCCTCTCCTCGTGTCACCCTCACCCCTCTCCTCGTGTCACCCTCACCCCTCTCCTCGTGTCACCCTCACCCCTCTCCTCGTGTCACCCCTCCCCTCCTCATGTCACCCCTCCTCGTGTCACCCCTCCTCGTGTCACCCCTCCCCTCCTCGTGTCACCCCTCCTCGTGTCACCCCTCCTCGTGTCACCCCTCCTCGTGTCACCCCTCCCCTCCTCGTGTCACCCCTCCCCTCCTCGTGTCACCCCTCCCCTCCTCGTGTCACCCCTCCCCTCCTCGTGTCACCCTCACCCCTCTCCTCGTGTCACCCTCACCCCTCTCCTCGTGTCACCCTCACCCCTCTCCTCGTGTCACCCTCACCCCTCTCCTCGTGTCACCCTCACCCCTCTCCTCGTGTCACCCTCACCCCTCTCCTCGTGTCACCCTCACCCCTCTCCTCGTGTCACCCTCACCCCTCTCCTCGTGTCACCCTCACCCCTCTCCTCGTGTCACCCTCACCCCTCTCCTCGTGTCACCCTCACCCCTCTCCTCGTGTCACCCTCACCCCTCTCCTCGTGTCACCCTCACCCCTCTCCTCGTGTCACCCTCACCCCTCTCCTCGTGTCACCCCTCCCCTCCTCGTGTCACCCCTCCCCTCCTCGTGTCACCCCTCCCCTCCCCGTGTCACCCCTCTCCTCCCCGTGTCACCCCTCTCCTCCCCGTGTCACCCCTCTCCTCCCCGTGTCACCCCTCTCCTCCCCGTGTCACCCCTCTCCTCCCCGTGTCACCCCTCTCCTCCCCGTGTCACCCCTCTCCTCCCCGTGTCACCCCTCTCCTCCCCGTGTCACCCCTCTCCTCCCCGTGTCACCCCTCTCCTCCCCGTGTCACCCCTCTCCTCCCCGTGTCACCCCTCTCCTCCCCGTGTCACCCCTCTCCTCCCCGTGTCACCCCTCCCCGTGTCACCCCTCCCCGTGTCACCCCTCCCCGTGTCACCCCTCCCCGTGTCACCCCTCCCCGTGTCACCCCTCCCCGTGTCACCCCTCCCCGTGTCACCCCTCCCCGTGTCACCCCTCCCCGTGTCACCCCTCCCCGTGTCACCCCTCCCCGTGTCACCCCTCCCCGTGTCACCCCTCCCCGTGTCACCCCTCCCCGTGTCACCCCTCCCCGTGTCACCCCTCCCCGTGTCACCCCTCCCCGTGTCACCCCTCCCCGTGTCACCCCTCCCCGTGTCACTCCTCCCCGTGTCACCCCTCCCCGTGTCACTCCTCCCCGTGTCACTCCTCCCCGTGTCACCCCTCCCCGTGTCACCCCTCCCCGTGTCACCCCTCTCCTCCCCGTGTCACCCCTCTCCTCCCCGTGTCACCCCTCTCCTCCCCGTGTCACCCCTCTCCTCCCCGTGTCACCCCTCCCCGTGTCACCCCTCCCCGTGTCACTCCTCCCCGTGTCACCCCTCCCCGTGTCACTCCTCCCCGTGTCACCCCTCCCCGTGTCACCCCTCTCCTCCCCGTGTCACCCCTCCCCGTGTCACCCCTCCCCGTGTCACCCCTCTCCTCCCCGTGTCACTCCTCCCCGTGTCACCCCTCTCCTCCCCGTGTCACCCCTCTCCTCCCCGTGTCACCCCTCCCCTCCCCGTGTCACCCCTCTCCTCCCCGTGTCACCCCTCTCCTCCCCGTGTCACCCCTCTCCTCCCCGTGTCACCCCTCCCCGTGTCACCCCTCCCCGTGTCACCCCTCTCCTCCCCGTGTCACTCCTCCCCGTGTCACCCCTCTCCTCCCCGTGTCACCCCTCTCCTCCCCGTGTCACCCCTCCCCTCCCCGTGTCACCCCTCTCCTCCCCGTGTCACCCCTCTCCTCCCCGTGTCACCCCTCTCCTCCCCGTGTCACCCCTCTCCTCCCCGTGTCACCCCTCTCCTCCCCGTGTCACCCCTCTCCTCCCCGTGTCACCCCTCTCCTCCCCGTGTCACCCCTCTCCTCCCCGTGTCACCCCTCTCCTCCCCGTGTCACCCCTCTCCTCCCCGTGTCACCCCTCTCCTCCCCGTGTCACCCCTCTCCTCCCCGTGTCACCCCTCTCCTCCCCGTGTCACCCCTCTCCTCCCCGTGTCACCCCTCTCCTCCCCGTGTCACCCCTCTCCTCCCCGTGTCACCCCTCTCCTCCCCGTGTCACCCCTCTCCTCCCCGTGTCACCCCTCTCCTCCCCGTGTCACCCCTCTCCTCCCCGTGTCACCCCTCTCCTCCCCGTGTCACCCCTCTCCTCCCCGTGTCACCCCTCTCCTCCCCGTGTCACCCCTCTCCTCCCCGTGTCACCCCTCTCCTCCCCGTGTCACCCCTCTCCTCCCCGTGTCACCCCTCTCCTCCCCGTGTCACCCCTCTCCTCCCCGTGTCACCCCTCTCCTCCCCGTGTCACCCCTCTCCTCCCCGTGTCACCCCTCTCCTCCCCGTGTCACCCCTCTCCTCCCCGTGTCACCCCTCTCCTCCCCGTGTCACCCCTCTCCTCCCCGTGTCACCCCTCTCCTCCCCGTGTCACCCCTCTCCTCCCCGTGTCACCCCTCTCCTCCCCGTGTCACCCCTCTCCTCCCCGTGTCACCCCTCTCCTCCCCGTGTCACCCCTCTCCTCCCCGTGTCACCCCTCTCCTCCCCGTGTCACCCCTCTCCTCCCCGTGTCACCCCTCTCCTCCCCGTGTCACCCCTCTCCTCCCCGTGTCACCCCTCTCCTCCCCGTGTCACCCCTCTCCTCCCCGTGTCACCCCTCTCCTCCCCGTGTCACCCCTCTCCTCCCCGTGTCACCCCTCTCCTCCCCGTGTCACCCCTCTCCTCCCCGTGTCACCCCTCTCCTCCCCGTGTCACCCCTCTCCTCCCCGTGTCACCCCTCTCCTCCCCGTGTCACCCCTCTCCTCCCCGTGTCACCCCTCTCCTCCCCGTGTCACCCCTCTCCTCCCCGTGTCACCCCTCTCCTCCCCGTGTCACCCCTCTCCTCCCCGTGTCACCCCTCTCCTCCCCGTGTCACCCCTCTCCTCCCCGTGTCACCCCTCTCCTCCCCGTGTCACCCCTCTCCTCCCCGTGTCACCCCTCTCCTCCCCGTGTCACCCCTCTCCTCCCCGTGTCACCCCTCTCCTCCCCGTGTCACCCCTCTCCTCCCCGTGTCACCCCTCTCCTCCCCGTGTCACCCCTCTCCTCCCCGTGTCACCCCTCTCCTCCCCGTGTCACCCCTCTCCTCCCCGTGTCACCCCTCTCCTCCCCGTGTCACCCCTCTCCTCCCCGTGTCACCCCTCTCCTCCCCGTGTCACCCCTCTCCTCCCCGTGTCACCCCTCTCCTCCCCGTGTCACCCCTCTCCTCCCCGTGTCACCCCTCTCCTCCCCGTGTCACCCCTCTCCTCCCCGTGTCACCCCTCTCCTCCCCGTGTCACCCCTCTCCTCCCCGTGTCACCCCTCTCCTCCCCGTGTCACCCCTCTCCTCCCCGTGTCACCCCTCTCCTCCCCGTGTCACCCCTCTCCTCCCCGTGTCACCCCTCTCCTCCCCGTGTCACCCCTCTCCTCCCCGTGTCACCCCTCTCCTCCCCGTGTCACCCCTCCCCTCCCCGTGTCACCCCTCCCCTCCCCGTGTCACCCCTCCCCTCCCCGTGTCACCCCTCCCCTCCTCGTGTCACCCCTCCCCTCCTCGTGTCACCCTCACCCCTCTCCTCGTGTCACCCCTCCCCTCCTCGTGTCACCCCTCCCCTCCTCGTGTCACCCCTCCCCTCCTCGTGTCACCCCTCCCCTCCTCGTGTCACCCCTCCCCTCCTCGTGTCACCCTCACCCCTCTCCTCGTGTCACCCCTCCCCTCCTCGTGTCACCCCTCCCCTCCTCGTCTCACCCCTCCCCTCCTCGTCTCACCCTCACCCCTCTCCTCGTGTCACCCTCACCCCTCTCCTCGTGTCACCCTCACCCCTCTCCTCGTGTCACCCTCACCCCTCTCCTCGTGTCACCCTCACCCCTCTCCTCGTGTCACCCTCACCCCTCTCCTCGTGTCACCCTCACCCCTCTCCTCGTGTCACCCTCACCCCTCTCCTCGTGTCACCCTCACCCCTCTCCTCGTGTCACCCTCACCCCTCTCCTCGTGTCACCCCTCCCCTCCTCGTGTCACCCCTCCTCATGTCACCCCTCCTCATGTCACCCCTCCCCTCCTCGTGTCACCCCTCCTCGTGTCACCCCTCCTCGTGTCACCCCTCCTCGTGTCACCCCTCCTCGTGTCACCCCTCCCCTCCTCGTGTCACCCCTCCCCTCCTCGTGTCACCCCTCCCCTCCTCGTGTCACCCTCACCCCTCTCCTCGTGTCACCCTCACCCCTCTCCTCGTGTCACCCTCACCCCTCTCCTCGTGTCACCCTCACCCCTCTCCTCGTGTCACCCTCACCCCTCTCCTCGTGTCACCCTCACCCCTCTCCTCGTGTCACCCTCACCCCTCTCCTCGTGTCACCCTCACCCCTCTCCTCGTGTCACCCTCACCCCTCTCCTCGTGTCACCCTCACCCCTCTCCTCGTGTCACCCTCACCCCTCTCCTCGTGTCACCCTCACCCCTCTCCTCGTGTCACCCTCACCCCTCTCCTCGTGTCACCCTCACCCCTCTCCTCGTGTCACCCTCACCCCTCTCCTCGTGTCACCCTCACCCCTCTCCTCGTGTCACCCTCACCCCTCTCCTCGTGTCACCCTCACCCCTCTCCTCGTGTCACCCTCACCCCTCTCCTCGTGTCACCCTCACCCCTCTCCTCGTGTCACCCCTCCCCTCCTCTCGTCACCCCTCCCCTCCTCGTGTCACCCCTCCCCTCCTCGTGTCACCCCTCCCCTCCTCGTGTCACCCCTCACCTCCTCGTGTCACCCCTCCCCTCCTCGTGTCACCCCTCCCCTCCTCGTGTCACCCCTCCCCTCCTCGTGTCACCCCTCCCCTCCTCGTGTCACCCCTCCCCTCCTCGTGTCACCCCTCTCCTCCTCGTGTCACCCCTCTCCTCCTCGTGTCACCCCTCTCCTCCTCGTGTCACCCCTCTCCTCCTCGTGTCACCCCTCTCCTCCTCGTGTCACCCCTCTCCTCCTCGTGTCACCCCTCTCCTCCTCGTGTCACCCCTCTCCTCCTCGTGTCACCCCTCTCCTCCTCGTGTCACCCCTCTCCTCCTCGTGTCACCCCTCTCCTCCTCGTGTCACCCCTCTCCTCCTCGTGTCACCCCTCTCCTCCTCGTGTCACCCCTCTCCTCCTCGTGTCACCCCTCTCCTCCTCGTGTCACCCCTCTCCTCCTCGTGTCACCCCTCTCCTCCTCGTGTCACCCCTCTCCTCCTCGTGTCACCCCTCTCCTCCTCGTGTCACCCCTCTCCTCCTCGTGTCACCCCTCTCCTCCTCGTGTCACCCCTCTCCTCCTCGTGTCACCCCTCTCCTCCTCGTGTCACCCCTCTCCTCCTCGTGTCACCCCTCTCCTCCTCGTGTCACCCCTCTCTTCCTCGTGTCACACCTCTCTTCCTCGTGTCACCTCTCCTCCTCGTGTCACCTCTCTTCCTCGTGTCACCTCTCTTCCTCGTGTCACCTCTCTTCCTCGTGTCACCTCTCTTCCTCGTGTCACCTCTCTTCCTCGTGTCACCTCTCTTCCTCGTGTCACACCTCTCTTCCTCGTGTCACCTCTCTTCCTCGTGTCACCTCTCTTCCTCGTGTCACCTCTCTTCCTCGTGTCACCTCTCTTCCTCGTGTCACCTCTCTTCCTCGTGTCACCTCTCTTCCTCGTGTCACCTCTCTTCCTCGTGTCACCTCTCTTCCTCGTGTCACCTCTCTTCCTCGTGTCACCTCTCTTCCTCGTGTCACCTCTCTTCCTCGTGTCACCTCTCTTCCTCGTGTCACCTCTCTTCCTCGTGTCACCTCTCTTCCTCGTGTCACCTCTCTTCCTCGTGTCACCTCTCTTCCTCGTGTCACCTCTCTTCCTCGTGTCACCTCTCTTCCTCGTGTCACCTCTCTTCCTCGTGTCACCTCTCTTCCTCGTGTCACCTCTCTTCCTCGTGTCACCTCTCTTCCTCGTGTCACCTCTCTTCCTCGTGTCACACCTCTCTTCCTCGTGTCACACCTCTCTTCCTCGTGTCACCCCTCTCTTCCTCGTGTCACCCCTCTCTTCCTCGTGTCACCCCTCTCTTCCTCGTGTCACCCCTCTCTTCCTCGTGTCACCCCTCTCTTCCTCGTGTCACCCCTCTCTTCCTCGTGTCTCCCCTCTCTTCCTCGTGTCTCCCCTCTCTTCCTCGTGTCTCCCCTCTCTTCCTCGTGTCTCCCCTCTCTTCCTCGTGTCTCCCCTCTCTTCCTCGTGTCTCCCCTCTCTTCCTCGTGTCTCCCCTCTCTTCCTCGTGTCTCCCCTCTCTTCCTCGTGTCTCCCCTCTCTTCCTCGTGTCTCCCCTCTCTTCCTCGTGTCTCCCCTCTCCTCATGTCACCCCTCCCCTCCTCATGTCACACCTCCCCTCCTCATGTCACCCCTCCCCTCCTCATGTCACCCTCACCCCTCTCCTCATGTCACCCTCACCCCTCTCCTCATGTCACCCCTCATGTCACCCCTCCCCTCCTCATGTCACCCTCACACCTCTCCTCATGTCACCCTCACCCCTCTCCTCATGTCACCCCTCCCCTCCTCATGTCACCCCTCCCCTCCTCATGTCACCCCTCCTCATGTCACCCCTCCTCATGTCACCCCTCCTCATGTCACCCCTCCTCATGTCACCCCTCCTCATGTCACCCCTCCTCATGTCACCCCTCCTCGTGTCACCCCTCCCCTCCTCGTGTCACCCCTCCCCTCCTCGTGTCACCCCTCCCCTCCTCGTGTCACCCCTCCCCTCCTCGTGTCACCCCTCCCCTCCTCGTGTCACCTCTCTTCCTCGTGTCACCTCTCTTCCTCGTGTCACCTCTCTTCCTCGTGTCACCTCTCTTCCTCGTGTCACCTCTCTTCCTCGTGTCACCCCTCTCTTCCTCGTGTCACCCCTCTCTTCCTCGTGTCTCCCCTCTCTTCCTCGTGTCACCCCTCCTCGTGTCACCCCTCCTCGTGTCACCCCTCCTCGTGTCACCCCTCCTCGTGTCACCCCTCCCCTCATGTCACCCCTCCCCTCCTCATGTCACACCTCCCCTCCTCATGTCACCCCTCCCCTCCTCATGTCACCCTCACCCCTCTCCTCATGTCACCCTCACCCCTCTCCTCATGTCACCCCTCATGTCACCCCTCCCCTCCTCATGTCACCCTCACACCTCTCCTCATGTCACCCTCACCCCTCTCCTCATGTCACCCCTCCCCTCCTCATGTCACCCCTCCCCTCCTCATGTCACCCCTCCTCATGTCACCCCTCCTCATGTCACCCCTCCTCATGTCACCCCTCCTCATGTCACCCCTCCTCATGTCACCCCTCCTCATGTCACCCCTCCTCATGTCACCCCTCCTCGTGTCACCCCTCCCCTCCTCGTGTCACCCCTCCCCTCCTCGTGTCACCCCTCCCCTCCTCGTGTCACCCCTCCCCTCCTCGTGTCACCCCTCCCCTCCTCGTGTCACCTCTCTTCCTCGTGTCACCTCTCTTCCTCGTGTCACCTCTCTTCCTCGTGTCACCTCTCTTCCTCGTGTCACCTCTCTTCCTCGTGTCACCCCTCTCTTCCTCGTGTCACCCCTCTCTTCCTCGTGTCTCCCCTCTCTTCCTCGTGTCACCCCTCCTCGTGTCACCCCTCCTCGTGTCACCCCTCCTCGTGTCACCCCTCCTCGTGTCACCCCTCCCCGTGTCACCCCTCCCCTCATGTCACCCCTCCCCTCCTCATGTCACACCTCCCCTCCTCATGTCACCCCTCCCCTCCTCATGTCACCCTCACCCCTCTCCTCATGTCACCCTCACCCCTCTCCTCATGTCACCCCTCATGTCACCCCTCCCCTCCTCATGTCACCCTCACCCCTCTCCTCATGTCACCCCTCTCCTCATGTCACCCCTCCCCTCCTCGTGTCACCCCTCCCCTCCTCATGTCACCCCTCCCCTCCTCATGTCACCCCTCCTCATGTCACCCCTCCTCATGTCACCCCTCCTCATGTCACCCCTCCTCATGTCACCCCTCCTCATGTCACCCCTCCTCATGTCACCCCTCCTCATGTCACCCCTCCTCATGTCACCCCTCCCCTCCTCGTGTCACCCCTCCCCTCCTCGTGTCACCCCTCCCCTCCTCGTGTCACCCCTCCCCTCCTCGTGTCACCCCTCCCCTCCTCGTGTCACCCCTCCCCTCCTCGTGTCACCCCTCCCCTCCTCGTGTCACCCCTCCCCTCCTCGTGTCACCCCTCCCCTCCTCGTGTCACCCCTCCCCTCCTCGTGTCACCCCTCCCCTCCTCGTGTCACCCCTCCCCTCCTCGTGTCACCCCTCCCCTCCTCGTGTCACCCCTCCCCTCCTCGTGTCACCCCTCCCCTCCTCGTGTCACCCCTCCCCTCCTCGTGTCACCCCTCTCCTCCTCGTGTCACCCCTCTCCTCCTCGTGTCACCCCTCCCCTCCTCGTGTCACCCCTCCCCTCCTCGTGTCACCCCTCCTCGTGTCACCCCTCCTCGTGTCACCCCTCCTCGTGTCACCCCTCCTCGTGTCACCCCTCCTCGTGTCAAACCCTCCTCGTGTCACCCCTCCTCGTGTCACCCCTCCCCTCCTCGTGTCACCCCTCCTCGTGTCACCCCTCCCCTCCTCGTGTCACCCCTCCTCGTGTCACCCCTCCCCTCCTCGTGTCACCCCTCCCCTCCTCGTGTCACCCTCACCCCTCTCCTCGTGTCACCCTCACCCCTCTCCTCGTGTCACCCTCACCCCTCTCCTCGTGTCACCCTCACCCCTCTCCTCGTGTCACCCTCACCCCTCTCCTCGTGTCACCCTCACCCCTCTCCTCGTGTCACCCTCACCCCTCTCCTCGTGTCACCCTCACCCCTCTCCTCGTGTCACCCTCACCCCTCTCCTCGTGTCACCCTCACCCCTCTCCTCGTGTCACCCTCACCCCTCTCCTCGTGTCACCCTCACCCCTCTCCTCGTGTCACCCCTCCCCTCCTCGTGTCACCCCTCCCCTCCTCGTGTCACCCCTCCCCTCCTCGTGTCACCCCTCCCCTCCTCGTGTCACCCCTCCCCTCCTCGTGTCACCCCTCCCCTCCTCGTGTCACCCCTCCCCTCCTCGTGTCACCCCTCCCCTCCTCGTGTCACCCCTCCCCTCCTCGTGTCACCCCTCCCCTCCTCGTGTCACCCCTCCCCTCCTCGTGTCACCCCTCTCCTCCTCGTGTCACCCCTCTCCTCCTCGTGTCACCCCTCTCCTCCTCGTGTCACCCCTCTCCTCCTCGTGTCACCCCTCTCCTCCTCGTGTCACCCCTCTCCTCCTCGTGTCACCCCTCTCCTCCTCGTGTCACCCCTCTCCTCCTCGTGTCACCCCTCTCCTCCTCGTGTCACCCCTCTCCTCCTCGTGTCACCCCTCTCCTCCTCGTGTCACCCCTCTCCTCCTCGTGTCACCCCTCTCCTCCTCGTGTCACCCCTCTCCTCCTCGTGTCACCCCTCCTCCTCGTGTCACCCCTCTCTTCCTCGTGTCACCCCTCTCTTCCTCGTGTCACCCCTCTCTTCCTCGTGTCACCTCTTTTCCTCGTGTCACCTCTCTTCCTCGTGTCACCTCTCTTCCTCGTGTCACCTCTCTTCCTCGTGTCACCTCTCTTCCTCGTGTCACCTCTCTTCCTCGTGTCACCTCTCTTCCTCGTGTCACCTCTCTTCCTCGTGTCACCTCTCTTCCTCGTGTCACCTCTCTTCCTCGTGTCACCTCTCTTCCTCGTGTCACCCCTCTCTTCCTCGTGTCACCCCTCTCTTCCTCGTGTCACCCCTCTCTTCCTCGTGTCACCCCTCTCTTCCTCGTGTCACCCCTCTCTTCCTCGTGTCACCCCTCTCTTCCTCGTGTCACCCCTCTCTTCCTCGTGTCACCCCTCTCTTCCCCGTGTCACCCCTCTCTTCCTCGTGTCACCCCTCTCTTCCCCGTGTCACCCCTCTCTTCCCCGTGTCACCCCTCTCTTCCCCGTGTCACCCCTCTCTTCCCCGTGTCACCCCTCTCTTCCCCGTGTCACCCCTCTCTTCCCCGTGTCACCCCTCTCTTCCCCGTGTCACCCCTCTCTTCCCCGTGTCACCCCTCTCCTCCCCGTGTCACCCCTCTCCTCCCCGTGTCACCCCTCTCCTCCCCGTGTCACCCCTCTCCTCCCCGTGTCACCCCTCTCCTCCCCGTGTCACCCCTCCCCTCCCCGTGTCACCCCTCCCCTCCTCGTGTCACCCCTCTCCTCCTCGTGTCACCCTCACCTCCCTCCTCGTGTCACCCTCACCTCCCTCCTCGTGTCACCCCTCTCCTCCTCGTGTCACCCCTCCCCTCCTCGTGTCACCCCTCCCCTCCTCGTGTCACCCCTCCCCTCCTCGTGTCACCCTCACCCCTCTCCTCCTCGTGTCACCCTCACCCCTCTCTTCCTCGTGTCACCCCTCTCTTCCTCGTGTCACCCCTCTCTTCCTCGTGTCACCCCTCTCTTCCTCGTGTCACCCCTCTCTTCCTCGTGTCAC
Organism: Salvelinus fontinalis; assembly: GCF_029448725.1. Lineage (NCBI taxonomy): Eukaryota > Metazoa > Chordata > Actinopteri > Salmoniformes > Salmonidae > Salvelinus > Salvelinus fontinalis. The sequence goes on from NC_074677.1 coordinate 769,264, forward strand.
CCCTCTCTTCCCCGTGTCACCCCTCTCTTCCCCGTGTCACCCCTCTCTTCCCCGTGTCACCCCTCTCTTCCCCGTGTCACCCCTCTCTTCCCCGTGTCACCCCTCTCTTCCCCGTGTCACCCCTCTCCTCCCCGTGTCACCCCTCTCCTCCCCGTGTCACCCCTCTCCTCCCCGTGTCACCCCTCTCCTCCCCGTGTCACCCCTCTCCTCCCCGTGTCACCCCTCTCTTCCCCGTGTCACCCCTCTCTTCCCCGTGTCACCCCTCTCTTCCTCGTGTCACCCCTCTCTTCCCCGTGTCACCCCTCTCTTCCCCGTGTCACCCCTCTCTTCCCCGTGTCACCCCTCTCTTCCCCGTGTCACCCCTCTCTTCCCCGTGTCACCCCTCTCTTCCCCGTGTCACCCCTCTCTTCCCCGTGTCACCCCTCTCTTCCCCGTGTCACCCCTCTCTTCCCCGTGTCACCCCTCTCTTCCCCGTGTCACCCCTCTCTTCCCCGTGTCACCCCTCTCCTCCCCGTGTCACCCCTCTCTTCCTCGTGTCACCCCTCTCTTCCTCGTGTCACCCCTCTCTTCCTCGTGTCACCCCTCTCTTCCTCGTGTCACCCCTCTCTTCCTCGTGTCACCCCTCTCTTCCCCGTGTCACCCCTCTCCTCCACGTGTCACCCCTCTCTTCCCCGTGTCACCCCTCTCCTCCCCGTGTCACCCCTCTCTTCCCCGTGTCACCCCTCTCTTCCCCGTGTCACCCCTCTCCTCCCCGTGTCACCCCTCTCCTCCTCGTGTCACCCTCACCCACCACGTGGTTTCAGTGTGCTGCCATAACAACAGCTAGATTCTAGAGGATGACGTGGTGGTCCAACCAGCTGTATTCGCCCGTATCCAGGGGCAGGTTGCTATGGTAAAAAAGGAGCGCGCGTGCTGTGTGTTTTTGCTAAGCGCCTGTTACCGTCTCGCCAGCCGTTTCCAAGGTGAAAGAGAGCCAGTAGGGGGAGGAGTCTGGTCTGTCTCACCGAGCCTAACGGCCTAATCCCCGTGGGGGTGTGAGATGGGGCTTTTAACCCCTCCTTTACTCCCCTCTCCATTCCTCAAGCTCTCATCACTCTATCGCCGGGTAAAAACACAACATTATCTGGCCGGCCGCGTGGTCTTTGTTCCCAGCGGGAGAGCTATTCTGGTTCTGCTCCCACCGTAGTGGCTGAGCTGTCTGGGGAGAGGGGAGCTGGTTCTGCTCCTCCAGTAGAGGCTGAACTGTCTGGGAAGAGGGGGGCTGGTTCTGCTCCCCAGTAGAGGCTGAACTGTCTGGGGAGAGGGGCGCTGGTTCTGCTCCCCAGTAGAGGCTGAACTGTCTGGGAAGAGGGGGGCTGGTTCTGCTCCTCCGGTAGAGGCTGAGCTGTCTGGGGAGAGGGGAGCTGGTTCTGCTCCCTAGTAGACTGAGCTGTCTGGGGAGAGGGGCGCTGGTTCTGCTCCCCAGTAGAGGCTGAACTGTCTGGGAAGCGGGGGGCTGGTTCTGCTCCTCCGGTAGAGGCTGAGCTGTCTGGGGAGAGGGGAGCTGGTTCTGCTCCCTAGTAGACTGAGCTGTCTGGGGAGAGGGGCGCTGGTTCTGCTCCCCAGTAGAGGCTGAACTGTCTGGGAAGAGGGGGGCTGGTTCTGCTCCTCCGGTAGAGGCTGAGCTGTCTGGGGAGAGGGGAGCTGGTTCTGCTCCCCCAGTAGAGGCTGAGCTGTCTGGGGAGAGGGGAGCTGGTTCTGCTCCCCCAGTAGAGGCTGAGCTGTCTGGGGAGAGGGGAGCTGGGGAGAGGGGAGCTGGTTCTGCTCCTCCGGTAGAGGCTGAGCTGTCTGGGGAGAGGGGAGCTGGTTCTGCTCCCCCAGTAGAGGCTGAGCTGTCTGGGGAGAGGGGAGCTGGTTCTGCTCCCCCAGTAGAGGCTGAGCTGTCTGGGGAGAGGGGAGCTGGTTCTGCTCCCCCAGTAGAGGCTGAGCTGTCTGGGGAGAGGGGAGCTGGTTCTGCTCCCCCAGTAGAGGCTGAGCTGTCTGGGGAGAGGGGAGCTGGTTCTGCTCCCCCAGTAGAGGCTGAGCTGTCTGGGGAGAGGGGAGCTGGTTCTGCTCCCTAGTAGAGGCTGAGCTGTCTGGGGAGAGGGGAGCTGGTTCTGCTCCCCCAGTAGAGGCTGAACTGTCTGGGGAGAGGGGAGCTGGGGAGAGGGGAGCTGGTTCTGCTCCTCCGGTAGAGGCTGAGCTGTCTGGGGAGAGGGGAGCTGGTTCTGCTCCCCCAGTAGAGGCTGAGCTGTCTGGGGAGAGGGGAGCTGGTTCTGCTCCCCCAGTAGAGGCTGAGCTGTCTGGGGAGAGGGGAGCTGGTTCTGCTCCCCCAGTAGAGGCTGAGCTGTCTGGGGAGAGGGGAGCTGGTTCTGCTCCCCCAGTAGAGGCTGAGCTGTCTGGGGAGAGGGGAGCTGGTTCTGCTCCTCCGGTAGAGGCTGAGCTGTCTGGGGAGAGGGGAGCTGGTTCTGCTCCCCCAGTAGAGGCTGAGCTGTCTGGGGAGAGGGGAGCTGGTTCTGCTCCCCCAGTAGAGGCTGAGCTGTCTGGGGAGAGGGGAGCTGGTTCTGCTCCTCCAGTAGAGGCTGAACTGTCTGGGGAGAGGGGAGCTGGTTCTGCTCCTCCAGTAGAGGCTGAACTGTCTGGGGAGAGGGGAGCTGGTTCTGCTCCTCCAGTAGAGGCTGAGCTGTCTGGGGAGAGGAGCTAGTGGAGGGAGCTGGATGTGATCTGTTATGACCTCATAGGCCATTAGGGAGTAATATCTTCATCTCCCTGGTTGGTGCTTTTGTTTGTTTTGATGCATCGAATGGGGAATATTATGAAACTGTTTAAACACTTATTTATTTTTTGACCTCCTGTTTCAGGAAGTGATGTCACTGAGTACTGTCCATTGTATATACCTCCACCTGGGATATGGATGCCTGATGAAGACTTAAGGGTGGAAACGTTAATAAATATCACCTGAACAGTAGTGTGTGTGGCATTTTCCTTTCTGTTTTTGTTTGTCATGATTTGAAGGCCAATTATCTGTGTGTGTGTGTGTGTGTGTGTGTGTGTGTGAGAGAGAGAGACACCTCAACAACAACCTAAGGGAAAAAATCCTCTGCATTATCATTAACAGCAGACTCATACATTTCCTCAGTGAAATGTATGAGTCTGTGCTGAGTAAAAGTCAAAATGGATTTTTACCAAACTACTTGTACGACAGACCATGTATTCAACCTGCACACCCTAATTGACAAACAAACCAAAACGAAGACAGTCTTCTCATGCTTTGACTTCAAAAAAAATCTTTTGACTGAATTTGAAATGAGTCTGCTATACAAATTGATGGAATGTGGTGTTGGGGAGGAAAAACAGGACATAAAATCCATGTACACAAACAAGTGTCCGGTTAAAATTGTTAAACACGTGTCTTTCCACATGGCCGTGGGGTGAGACAGGGATGCAGCTTGAGACCCACCCTCTTCAACATTTATATCAATGAATTGACGAGGGCACTAGAACAGTCTGCAGCACACGGCCTCACCCTACTAGAGTCTGAAGTCAAATGTCTACCTTTTTTGCTGATGATCTGGTATTTGTCACCAACCAAGTTCAACAACGGCTCAGCTGCGAAGTGGCAGGCCGCAAGCTCACAGAACGGGACTGCGGAGCGATGAAGTTTAAATTTAAAAAAAAAACACGTCCTCTGTTGCAACACTCACTACCGAGTTCCAAACTGCCTCTGGAAGCAACGTCAGCGTAATAACTGTTAATCAGGATCTTCATGAAAGGGGTTTCCGTGGCCGAGCAGCCGCACACAAGCCTAAGATCACCATGTGCAATGCCAAGCGTCGGCGGGAGTGGTGTAAAGCTCGCCGCCATTGGACTCTGGAGCAGTGGAAACGCGTTCTCTGGTGTGATGAATCACGCTTCACCATCTGGCAGCTCGACGGGCAAATCTGGGTTTGGCGGATGCCAGGAGAACGCTACCTGCCCCAATGCATAGTGCCAACTGTAAAGTTTGGTGGAGGAGGAATAATGGTCTGGGGCTGTTTTTCATGGTTCAGGCCCCTTAGTTCCAGTGAAGGGAAATCTTAACAGTACAACATACAATTACATTCTAGACGATTCTGTGCTTCCATGTTTGTGGCAACAGTTTGGGGAAGGCCCTTTACTGTTTCAGCATGACAATGCCCCCGTGCACAAAGAGAGAAATGGTTTATCGAGATCGGTGTGGAAGAACTTGACTGGTCTGCACAGAGCCCTAACCTCAACCCCATCGAACACCTTTGAGTTGATTTGAAACCCTGACTGCGAGTCAGGCCTAATCCCCCAACATCAGTGCCCGACCACACTAATGCTCTTTTGACTGAATGGAAGCCAGTCCCCACAGCAATGTTCCAACATCTAGTGGAACGCCTTCCCAGAAGAGTGGAGGCTGTTATAGCAGCAATGTTCCAACATCTAGTAGAAAGCCTTCCCAGAAGAGTGGAGGCTGTTATAGCAGCAATGTTCCAACATCTAGTGGAAAGCCTTCCCAGAAGAGTGGAGGCTGTTATATCAGCAATGTTCCAACATCTAGTGGAAAGCCTTCCCAGAAGAGTGGAGGCTGTTATAGCAGCAATGTTCCAACATCTAGTGGAAAGCCTTCCCAGAAGAGTGGAGGCTGTTATAGCAGCAATGTTCCAACATCTAGTGGAAAGCCTTCCCAGAAGAGTAGAGGCTGTTACAGCAGCAATGTTCCAACATCTAGTGGAAAGCCTTCCCAGAAGAGTGGAGGCTGTTATAGCAGCAATGTTCCAACATCTAGTGGAACGCCTTCCCAGAAGAGTGGAGGCTGTTATGGCAGCAATTTTCCAACATCTAGTGGAACGCCTTCCCAGAAGAGTGGAGGCTGTTATAGCAGCAATGTTCCAACATCTAGTGGAAAGCCTTCCCAGAAGAGTGGAGACTGTTATAGCAGCAATGTTCCAACATCTAGTGGAAAGCCTTCCCAGAAGAGTGGAGGCTGTTATAGCAGCAACGGGGGGACAACTCCATATTAATGGCCACGATTTTGGAATGAGATGTTCGATGAACAGGTGTCCACATTTGGCAATGTGGTGTATTTCCCTCAGAATACACAGACCCACAAATAATTTGAAACCACACAAATTTGATAAACTCCCATATCTACTGGGTGAAATACCACAGTGATAAACTCCCATATCTACTGGGTGAAATACCACAGTGTGATAAACTCCCATATCTACTGGGTGAAATACCACAGTGTGATAAACTCCCATATCTACTGGGTGAAATACCACAGTGATAAACTCCCATATCTACTGGGTGAAATACCACAGTGTGATAAACTCCCATATCTACTGGGTGAAATACCACAGTGATAAACTCCAATATCTACTGGGTGAAATACCACAGTGTGATAAACTCCCATATCTACTGGGGTGAAATACCACAGTGATAAACTCCCATATCTACTGGGTGAAATACCACAGTGATAAACTCCCATATCTACTGGGTGAAATACCACAGTGATAAACTCCCATATCTACTGGGTGAAATACCACAGTGTGATAAACTCCCATATCTACTGGGTGAAATACCACAGTGATAAACTCCCATATCTACTGGGTGAAATACCACAGTGTGATAAACTCCCATATCTACTGGGTGAAATACCACAGTGATAAACTCCCATATCTACTGGGTGAAATACCACAGTGTGATAAACTCCCATATCTACTGGGTGAAATACCACAGTGATAAACTCCCATATCTACTGGGTGAAATACCACAGTGTGATAAACTCCCATATCTACTGGGTGAAATACCACAGTGATAAACTCCCATATCTACTGGGTGAAATACCACAGTGATAAACTCCCATATCTACTGGGGTGAAATACCACAGTGATAAACTCCCATATCTACTGGGTGAAATACCACAGTGATAAACTCCCATATCTACTGGGTGAAATACCACAGTGATAAACTCCCATATCTACTGGGTGAAATACCACAGTGTGATAAACTCCCATATCTACTGGGTGAAATACCACAGTGTGATAAACTCCCATATCTACTGGGTGAAATACCACAGTGATAAACTCCCATATCTACTGGGTGAAATACCACAGTGTGATAAACTCCCATATCTACTGGGGTGAAATACCACAGTGATAAACTCCCATATCTACTGGGTGAAATACCACAGTGATAAACTCCCATATCTACTGGGTGAAATACCACAGTGATAAACTCCCATATCTACTGGGTGAAATACCACAGTGATAAACTCCCATATCTACTGGGTGAAATACCACAGTGTGATAAACTCCCATATCTACTGGGTGAAATACCACAGTGATAAACTCCAATATCTACTGGGTGAAATACCACAGTGTGATAAACTCCCATATCTACTGGGGTGAAATACCACAGTGATAAACTCCCATATCTACTGGGTGAAATACCACAGTGATAAACTCCCATATCTACTGGGTGAAATACCACAGTGATAAACTCCCATATCTACTGGGTGAAATACCACAGTGTGATAAACTCCCATATCTACTGGGTGAAATACCACAGTGATAAACTCCCATATCTACTGGGTGAAATACCACAGTGATAAACTCCCATATCTACTGGGTGAAATACCACAGTGTGATAAACTCCCATATCTACTGGGTGAAATACCACAGTGATAAACTCCCATATCTACTGGGTGAAATACCACAGTGATAAACTCCAATATCTACTGGGTGAAATACCACAGTGTGATAAACTCCCATATCTACTGGGGTGAAATACCACAGTGATAAACTCCCATATCTACTGGGTGAAATACCACAGTGATAAACTCCCATATCTACTGGGTGAAATACCACAGTGTGCATCATAGCAGCAAGATTTGTGACCTGTTGACACAAGAAAAGGGCAACCAGTGAAGAACAAACACCATTGTAAATACAACCCATATTTATGCTTATTCTCTTTTGTACTTTAACTATTTGCACATCGTTACAACACTGTATAAAGACATAATATGACATTTGAAATCTCTTTTCTTTTGTAACTTCTGTGAGTGTAATGTTTAATGTTAATTTGTTTATTTCACTTTTTGTATATTATCTACCTCACTTGTTTTGGTAATGTTAACATATGTTTCCCGTGCCAATAAAGCCCTTTCAATTAGAATTGGAGAGAAGGAGCTGTTTGGCTGGTTCAATTGCACTG